>NW_005187839.1:11685-13088 GCF_000239375.1 Pundamilia nyererei
TGTAGCAAACCTGCTAGGGGGCAGGTTAGCTTCACGGCGTGTGTCGTCATAGTGACTCAGTCAGGCTGCAGCTGAACTCGCTTTGTGAAACCGAAGACCCAGAGTTTTCGTTAACTCAGGGTATACTTACTCAGTTTTTCCACTAAACCGGCTTCCTGGAACAGGGCCCTGCTGGTTGTAGCAGAAACAGAAACAAAATAAAACCTGAGGCAGTTGACGTTTTTTAAACATCATCTGAAAGCGCCGTGTCGTTAGAGTCGCGATTTTCAATATTTTGTTGTTACTGTGGGTGAATTAAAGACAGACTGTTAAATGGAAACTGTCCGAAACATGACCGGTGTAATGCTTTAATAATAGTTGCTTCTGGGAGGTTGTTAAGCCTGAGATTGAAAGAAATTTGGGTTTTTTGTTCTACAAGTGAAATTAAGCGCTTAGTTGAGTAACAGACTCTGTGAACCTGACCTACTCACTGACAGGTTTCCTCCAGCAAACTCCTCCTCCTGATGAACCTGAAGAAATAACAGAATCATGTAAAAGGAAAAAATAAACGCATTATTCTCATAAACGTATATTATATATACGATTCTATTTCATAAGAAGAACCTTTTATCCAGATCCATCCATCTATTTTTATTGTCTATTATTGTGACAAAGTGGAGAACCAAAGATAAACATCATGGTCCACACTTGCAAACATTCATGTTTCTCAGTCCACTAGATTAAAACGAGGCTCTGCTCTTTATTTGCCCGTTGCCATGGCAAATCCATGTATCGGAAGGGCAGAAAACAGCCTGCGTTGATTAAACAACAAGTTTGTAAACTTCATCGTGGACTGTTAGCAGACGATCTGGGAAGAGTAGTGGTCAACGCTGGTCTTAAATACAGCCATGACAATGAGCTCCAGGTGGGGCTCCAGGCTGATGTGTCATGTGCAAAAGGGCTTTGCAGACTGACTCCAGTAAACAAAGCAGCATCTGGCTGCAGTTTAAAGAAGAAGCAGATACTAACAGAGGAGAAATCAAATCACCCTGAATTTCAACCTGCACTGAGGACAGACTGTTTGGCTGCTGAGTTTGGTTTTTGTTCTGTGGATTTGTTTTCAGTATTTTGTTTTTGTGTTAAATTAAAATTAAAAGTATGATTAAAATATTAAAAGAATTCCTGCTTTTGTAACAGAACAAATGCACAAAATTAGGCAATTATAAGGCTTCTCATAAAAACGCTAAATGCAAAATGCAAAAAGCTTTAGCAATACACGGCACATTCATATTTGCCAAGTAAGGCTAGAATATGAGGCTAAAGATGATAATAAATTAAGAGCCATTTAGGATCCAAAAGAGCCGGCTCTTCTTTGGGAGCCGTCCCACAAGATCCGAACTTCCCACTACCAGGGAGAAAAAGTC
>NW_005187839.1:14627-15928 GCF_000239375.1 Pundamilia nyererei
TGTAGCGAGCCATAGCCCCGTCCCCCAGGGCATGAAGCAGGCATGGAGGAGATCCAGGCCCCAGACATCCAGAGGCCTCAGAGTGCGAGAGCCCAAGGAGGACCACCGGAGGGGCATCCGTGCCACCCTCATGGGAAGGGCTGAGGATCCCCAGACGAGGCGTCACCCAGTAGCCACCGAGCAGAAGCTAGAGGGGGCTGCTGCTGAGTCAGAGTTTTTCCAGCAACATATTGTGAAAGAAAATGAAAAATATGAAAATAAATCTCGAGGGATATTTGAATGTACTTTAAATACAGCGTTACATATTTCCATCTACTGAGGAAATATGTAAAGCAGAACTAAAATCACAGTAGAGATGAGACAGTGACAGATGGTGTAGTTAATGCCTCTGGTTTGTTTGAATATACAAAACTCTGCACATGATTTCAACTCTTTCCACTTGTTGTCCCAATGGACAAAATAAACAGCAGCAGGTGGATGAAGCCCAGTCTGGCACATAGTGCATTTTTGTGCAGTGTGTGGTAGTCAAAGAAGAAATGCAGGACATCAGTGAATTGAAGGTTTGCATTTGTGTAGAGTAATCTTAGTGGTTGATTTGTGTGTGTATGTCTATTGCTGAATGGTTTTTCATAGCTTTCCACTGTTTCAGTTTTTTTTGTTTTTGTTTGTTTTTTTTACCATATTTGAATTGACTGTTTTGAGGCAGGAGGTGGAGCGGGGCTGAAATATCTTTTGAGCAAATAATTGTATGTAGACACGGTGTTTCTGTGAAGAAAAACAAAGAGGAAGCTCAGAAACATTATGGTATAAACTTTAATAATCTTTTGTAGCAGATGTTTCTCTCACATTTTGCTCGACATATGTTAACACATTAAGAAATGTTAATCAAAGACTTGGTGGTAAAATGATAGTATCATATACTGCATTATATTGTAAAAATCTGTTTTTTCTGTATTACTGAAAAATAAAACAAAAACAAGGAAAGTTTAAAGAAAAAAACAGAAGTTTATTTTTTTCTTGAAATTATTTAAAACACATAATTTAATGTTATTACTTTAGAACCGTTTAGCATTGATGTTTATGGATGCTTGTTTCCTCCACCACAACTACAGACAGAAGTAAGCCAAACAGTCAAGTTATTGCAAACTGTTTTATTATTTTCTCAAAACCTTTGACTTAGTGGCTGATTATAACAAAATTTCAAATCACTTCAGAATAATTTTAATTTGCCCACAAATTTTTTGCTGCTTTTGGGTTCCATGGCAACAAAATTATTGTCTAAGGCAACACTACAATTTCCA
>NW_005187839.1:17420-18659 GCF_000239375.1 Pundamilia nyererei
ATTTGATTGTTGATTTGCATTCTTTTGTTTTCCTCCTGCTAAATTGCTTTAATAAAATATCCTGCATTCAAAATTCAAAATTGTGGACTTTTTAAAATTTTTGAAACAGTAAAGTTTAAATTCTGAGCACTAGTTTACATCTTATATATGATTCATACGGGTTACTCCAGCCTTCTAAAAGTAACAAACCCTCATGGCTTGCTTTTCCAAACCACTATATTAAACCACAGGGTTCATACTCTAGTCCTCGAAGGCCGTTGTCTTGAAACTTTTACATCTGTCCCTGCTGCAACACACCTGGATAAAATTCGTAGGACTTTAGCAAGACTATAGAACTTGACTGCATGTTGAGGTGGCAATTCAGCTATTTGATTCATGTTAGAGCACCTCAAATGTGAATGAACATGGTTTAATAAAAGTAGATTTAGAAATACCAGCCATCTGCTTTTCCTTTTCAGGGTCGCGGAGGGCGATGGAGCCAATCCCAGCTGTCATAGTGCGAGAGGCAGGGTACACCCTGGACAGGTCGACAGTCTCCACACAGAAAGACCCCGGCCTGATGGTGGAATTGAACTCAGGACCTTCTTGCTGTGTGGTAACCGTGCTAACCACCGTGCCACCGTGCTGCCGATTTAGAAGCACATTTTTTTTTAAATTGCACTTTTATTTAAATTTACGTGAGTAGGGTTAGGGGCTGCCACCTCGGACTGCAGTTGCTAATGACCTACAATTTTTATTCAGGTGTGTTGCGGCAAGGACAGATGTTAAAGTTTCAGGACACCACTCCTCTTTTAAAGAGCTCTTTGATGGGACTAAGCCCAGCTTATGAGCTGCCAGTGCTTTTCTTCTGACACCAAGAGAGCTGTGCTGCAGGTTTCCCTGATTTACTCTATCAGTATTTCATAATGTGGACAAACTTAAGGGTACTGTTAAAGCTGCACTTGATTTTCTTTAGACATGTTAGGGACCAAACATGTCTAGAGTCTGTGCAGAGGGGATCTCTGATGGTTTATTGTTCTGTGTCATGTCTCCAGTGTTTGCAACTGCAAAGCAGAATCCAGAGAGAAGAGACTGGTTTATAGATTTTATTTACAGGAATCAAGATTTTAATAGCGCTTGAGCTCTATTAAAAAGCAAAAAACATATAAGAAGTATTAAGAAACAGGGCCGAGGCTCTGCTGACTAAACTATCAAAATGAGAGCATAGTGACATGATTGGTTAAATATGTTTGAGTAGCT
>NW_005187839.1:18679-19588 GCF_000239375.1 Pundamilia nyererei
ACCCAACCAGTTTAACTGGTTTCTACAGGAAGTCAGTTTGGAAGATGTTCCTTTTCCCGCAGCAGTCTTCCAAATTGCAACACTATTCCAAGGCTTTTCATGTCAGATATTCAAAGGAAGTGTGAAATTTTCCATAGGAAAAAAAAAACATTTAGCTGAACTTAAATTTCAAACATTAGTGTGAAAAAAATTCACAGCATCATAATTAAATATTTCTCACTAAAATAGCTGAAATGAAATGAACTGAAGTTCATCATGTCTCCTAAAAGCTGAAAGAGAGGCTGAGAAATGAGGAGACTTCAGAGGTTTTGATATATGATATATGAGCCAATGACGAGTGTTCTCAGGACTAAACACATGAAATGATCCGTATTTGTTTTCCTGCATTAAAACCTGCTGCTGAGTCTGCTAAACAACCAGAAAAACGTCCCTTTTGAACGTGAAGTTTCTGCAGCACCACTGAATGAGACTTTCTTTTCTAAGATTCAGAAAGGTCTTCATGTTGGGACATGTGCAGGTGAAGTATCTGAACTCAGGAATGAGAAACACTCTTATTTATGAGTGAAGCAACAGCTAAGCTCCGCCCCTCACATGACTCACCTGAGAAAAACTAGGCAAAAGGATGTTATTCATACGTAGTAAAGAGAGACAAAGAGACGATCAGACAGAGTTCAGATCAAACTAGTTTCATCTGAGCTACAGGAGAGAAAACTGGAAAACTCCCACACTGCTGCTTAAAGCTGCTGACGCTCCACACACTGAATGTGAGTTTGAGCAGAACTCCTGTCTGCTGTTTTCAGCTTCACTCACAGACTCAATGGCTTCCAGATCAGAGGACGATCTCTGCTGTCCGGTGTGTCAGGAGGTCTTCAGAGATCCTGTTATTCTGTCATGTAGCCACAGCTTCTG
>NW_005187839.1:20050-21247 GCF_000239375.1 Pundamilia nyererei
TCTGCAGAGACTCAGAAAAACACACCAACCACAGTTTCAGACCCATTGATGAAGCTGCACAACAACACAAGAAGGAACTTCAGGAAACTCTGGAGTCCTTAAAGAAGAAGTTGATGGTTTGTGCAGAACTTCAAGTGAAGTTTGATCAAATAACAAAACACATTAATGTCCAGGCCCGACACACAGAGACTCGGATTAAGGAGAAGTTTAAGAAGTTTCGCCAGTTTCTAGCAGAGGAAGAGGAGGACAGGCTGGCTGCACTGAGGGAGGAAGAGGAGCAGAAGAGTGGGATGATGAAGGAGAAGATGGAGTCCCTGAGCAGACGCATAGCTGCTCTTTCAGACACAGTCAGAGCCACAGAGGAGGAGCTGAGAGGTGAAGACATCTCATTCCTGAACAACTACAAGGCTGCAGTGGAAAGAGTCCAGCACTGCCCCCTGCTGGATGATCCACAGCTGCCCTCAGGAGCTCTGTTAAACCAGGCCAAACACCTGGCCAATCTGACCTTCAACATCTGGAACAACATGAAGGACATGGTCTCCTACACTCCTATCATTCTGGACCCAAACAATGCTCATCCAGAACTCATCCTCTCTGAGGATCTGACCAGTGTGAGACGAGGAGATGAACAACAGCTTCCTGATAATCCAGAGAGGTTTGATCGGTTCTACTCCGTCCTGGGCTCTGAAGGCTTTGACTCTGGGACTCACAGCTGGGATGTCGAGGTTGGACAGAGTACATGGTGGAACCTGGGTGTGTTTGCAGAGTCTGTGCAGAGGAAGGGAGACAGATTGTCTGGATTATGGAGAATAAGGTTCTATGAAGGTAAATATTACGCGTGGTCACCATCAGCTCCAGACACTGCTCTCCCAGTACAGAAGAAGTTTCAGAGGATCAGAGTGAATCTGAACTGCAACAGAGGAAAGCTGTCGTTCTCTGATCCTGATACTAACACACACATACACACCTTCACACACACTTTCACTGACAGAATGTTTCCATTCATTAACACTGTGGTTGGTAAATTGAAGGTTCTGCTGTAGAAGGTGTCATTGTCAGTGTCAATTAATTCATTATAATTATATTTTAACGTTGTTACAAACCTGTTAAACTGCAGCTGTCCTCCTGCTGCCTTATTGTTCCAAAGCTCTTTATTACTCACACTGTTCTCACTCTTTCTTTGTTTCTGCTGTCCAC
>NW_005187839.1:21430-22468 GCF_000239375.1 Pundamilia nyererei
ATTATTGTTTCTCTGTAATTAATATTTCTGAACACTGGATTGCCATAATCACATGATTAACTCTGTCTTTTCTTTGTTTTATCTTTGGAATGATTTTTTTTTAAACTAATAAAAACAAACATTGACAATCAGCAAACAATTTATGATGACAAGATCCTTTTTCTGAAAAGTCAAGCCACTGCACTGAGAAAAACTAACCAGGCTAAACACATTTATCTGAAGTTTGCCTCCATGGATGATCACAGGACCATCAGAACAAAATGAGCATGTGTGAAGAACCCAAGAAATACTTCTCCCTTTCAGCATGACAGGAAAACAGGAACAATCAAACAGATTTCAAGCACAATAACCAACTGTGACCTCAAGATGGCACCAGCTGATCTGAGATGCTTTATTGCACAGAACACTGCTGCTCTGAGAAGTCATCAGAGATTGCCTTGTGTTTTCTGACAACTCCCAGATAAATGCAGATGAACATTAAATGACTTCAGCCTTACACCAAGAAGGCAGGGCGGATTGATCCAAATATCAATAGTATCAATCTTGAAAGGGGATTTGTGAAAGAGAAAAAAAGGCTGTTTGAAGGAAATGAAAGCAGGAGAGCTGTTAAAATGAAAATAAGACCACCGGTCTCAACATGTCTGCATGGGCAGTGGAAAGTTCTATACATTTAAGTACTCGTAAAACTCAACCCCACTATAAATGAGGGGAAGACATTGTTTAGTCCTACTCTGTCCACTTCTCTGTACACTGCGATGTAGAGAACACAACTGCTTGCAAGTAAAACCTTTTCTGAGACACTGTGATCATTGCTTAAGTATTTTGATGAAAAATTCTTCTGACTGTATCAGATCCAACATTAAATGACAACGATGTATGTAGGAAGAAAATTCTTCTGATTATAAGGTTAAGTGTAGCTAATGAGCTGCCACAGCTTTTTTTTTTTTTTTGTTAATACAACAGTTGATGCCCAGAGAGCTGCGCTGCAGGTTGCAGCCCTTGGAATGTGGAGCGAGGTGCATGTTTTAAGTTGATATC
>NW_005187839.1:24305-25639 GCF_000239375.1 Pundamilia nyererei
TCAAAGAAGAGGGCATTTTACACCATTGTGACCATACTGGGAATGCTGGTGTTGAAATCTTTTTGGGATCTGATTTGGTCTGTACTGTATACCACAGGAGGACTTAATGGATGTATTTTAATGTCATGGAGTCCCTGGTTTAGTCTTCCCAGCAACCTCTTGTTGCCTCTGTTGTTTCTGTACAGAAAGGGTAAATTTGTGTGTTGCAAGAACAACATGCAAAGAAATTAACAAGCACATGTGTTAGGGTACATTAAGAAAAAAATTGATCATCGTTGTTCATTTTGAGAGAAAATTTGAAATTGAATTGAATATTTGAAAACTGTTGCTGTTTCAACATAAACTGCCTATGTCATTGATCATTTTGAGAATAAAGTTGAAATTTCAAGTAAAATTCTTGATTAGTTCAAATCAGGAGATTACTGTTGTTTTAACACAGACTGGCACCACTGCAACACTCTGTACAAAATGTCTTTTTTATGAGGTGAGTTAATGAAACAAATGGATCAGTCACCTTGTGATACAACATTCATCCCCTCTGTTGCATGACGGTGTGATAGTTAAAAATCTTTCATCTCACCTTTACCAGCCATTTAATTTTACACAAATCTGTACAACTCTTAAACGTCCTCATCCTGATCACCCCTCAGTGGTTAAAAGAGAACTCATTTCATTCCTTGTTGCTAAAACAGATTCTGAGGTCAGATTTCATTGAGTCAGAGGGTACAGCAACCGTGGCAGTTTGTAACGAAACAACTGAAACCTTTACATTTTGACTTTATTCTCAAAATGATCAATAATATTTTTTTTCTCTCAATATGATCCTAATTCTAATGGTAGCCTCATAGTAATTTCTATTACTCTTTCTCTTCGCATTCCTCAGATTACTTTACAGTCTTCCCCTGCTGTGCCCTATTTCCTGCATTAGATTAGATAAACACACTGGATACACAAATAGAATACACATAAAACATTTCCTGTATATTATAGTATACACTTGTAATAGAATTAAATAATACTTGTGTGGATTAGAAGCAGTCTTAAAAAGCTAATAAAAAAGCAACAACAGTGGGGTTTTTTTTTTTTGCATATTAGTGTTTGGTAGGGGGTTGTCTGATTGTTTGGGTTTTGTCTCTATTGTTGCAGGTTATTTACGGTATAATATAAAGTGCCATTAGACGATTGCTGTTGTGATTTGGTACTATATGAATAAAATTGAATTGAATTGAATAAAATTGAATAGCAAGATAAAAGTTACCGCTTGTGTGTTCAATAGTAAATACTTAAGTATAGAAACAATACTGAAACAATTACAATTCAGCATGGAAATTCTG
>NW_005187839.1:26156-27458 GCF_000239375.1 Pundamilia nyererei
TGATGTTATGTGTAAATTCAAAATCATCAGTTGCATCATAGTCATTCTATTATGTAAAGTGTTTCCATAATTTTTATAAGTTTGTTTCTTTGTTTTTTATTCTTGTTTCTGTTAATTTATAGAATTCAGTTTATTTCTGTTCTATTCCCTTAATTTATAGTAATCTGTAGCCTGCATGGTAAAACGTGAAGGGTTCAGAAATTCCTGACTGAATATAACAGACCTGTAAACAACTGAGCCTCTGACTGAATGTACTCCCTCTGTGTGCTGAAAGGTGGGGTCATGTTGCTGTTGGTGCAAAGTCTGAGATGGAGTTAGATTTCAAAGTGGGAGCAAATGCATGTTGAATCAAAGTTTATGTTTGCAGAGTCTTCTCAGGTGTGATTTTACTTGAAAACCAGTTTCAGTTTTATAAATAACAAATGAATTCAGAAAATGGAAGAACTTCATGAATCATTTGACATTTAACCCCTGTGGAAAAGAAACACAGCTCACTCTAAGCAGAACATTTAAAGAAGAACAGAAATATAGATTTGTTATACGCAGATAGGAAGTGATTTCACTTTTAACATGCAATTATCTATCTTGTCTTTTCAGTGTGGCCACTGTGGAGACCTCATTCTGTTAGTGTTCCTTTAAATGAATGAATCACTTTGACTCAAATCATTTTGAACATCAATTATAATTGAGGGACCTAACAAGGAAATGGAAATTACTCTAAATTCATAAAAGTTTGGTTTTTAGGTTTTCCCAGTGAGTGGTGATTCACAGAGATAATTATTTTAACACACACCTCACCGCAATGAAATTAAAATTTTAAAACCATCTAAATGATTTTCTTAAAAGAGAATTTGAAATAACTGATATTTTATCTGCCAATTTTAATTGATCAACACGATAAATATATTTTTTGCTGTGAATAGTCTAGATTCTACCTTCTTTGGATTAATCCTACTGCATTTATATCTGTGATGATACATTGTTAGGGATTGACAGACTTAGACAGACTATAAATGTATATAAGCTGTACAAACTCTCGAAAAGCAAACAAATTTACTGAAATCACTAACTGTGAGTTAAATAGCAGGTTTATATGTTTTTTTCTTTCGTTTTTCTTTTTTCTTAAATGGTGGTTATTACAACAAAAAACATTTAACAGTAAAGGTGATTCCAAAAACTCCAAAGAAACTCAAAACCCTGGGACCAAAACCAAGAACCATGACAGTTACACTGATGTACAAAGTTGTTTCCAGGAACAACCCACTGCAGAATGTTTTTCCTTTCTCTGGAAAGAACTTTACG
>NW_005187839.1:27478-29342 GCF_000239375.1 Pundamilia nyererei
AAAACACAAGACACAGCTAGACACAGAGGAAGGTAAACATAGCTACTAGCACACAGAAATAAACAAACGAACATAAACAATAATAATAATGGATTGGATTTATATAGCGCTTTTCAAGGTACCCAAAGCGCTTTACAATTCCATTATTCATTCACTCTCACATTCACACACTGGTGGAGGCAGCTACAGTTGTAGAATAATGCAATAACACATTAAACAAAGAAAACCAGAACATAATGAAATAAACAAAATCAAAGAATCAAAACCACAGAACACTGGGTCGATGAACCAGGCACCAGAACTGTCTCTGGGCTGCTTCCTATCTGTGTCAGCAGGCCTTGTAAGAGAGTCTGATTGGTCTGCAGTGAGAGACCCAGGAGGAAGCGCTGGTGAGTGTCAGATGGACATGATGGACATTGGTTCATTATAAATGCAGTGAGCTGTTATATATGATAGTTGAATTGTAGTATGAGATGTCAGTTTTATAAACAAGCAATACAATAAATCACAAATGAAACAATAGATGCTGTTTGGGTTCACACATCAACAAATGTGACGCTGTCACTCCACAGTTCTTTGAGACATCGCCATTAAATGCTTCTTCTCCTTCAACAATTTACACATGAAAAACTGGACAGCCATACTTCTTGTTATGTTATGTTATGTTATGTTATGTTTTACATTTGATACACAGTTTATAATTGAAATTTTTTTTGAATGAGATTTTCTAACAATTTCAAACAATGAAAAAGGCCCAAAACAGCATGTAGTAGTAGCAAGTAGTTCAAACCATATTTGCTGATTCTTAATTTATAAATAATATTTTTCAAAAAAAAATTGTTATGAAAGCAAGAAAAAGATGGAGGAAGGGTTCGTACATTTAATTCGATATATATTCATCAGATTGTTTGGTTTCATTATTTCCTTTTTTGAAACCATGTCTGATCCTTGCTTAAGAATTTTTGACCATTTCCAGACTTTACTTTACTTTACTTGCTTTCCATATAGATTTTTTGTTTTGAGCTCTTAATTGCACCTAAAGAGCTCAGCTTTCATAACAGACCACGAGTCATTGGCTATTTTATATAAGACATGTTTTCTTTTGTCAGATGACCAGTGTGTCATCTCTTTAATTTTATTATCAAGTTAAAGTTAACAGAACTCTATCCTTAAACTCTTCAGTCTTCTTTTTCTCAGTTTTGACTCTCCAAAGAGAACGATTTCAGTCTGTCTGTGTGGAAACTTCCAACAATCACCAAATAAAGAATCATCAAGAATAATGGGTCCATGTATAATATTTTTCTCTATTTAAAAGTAATTTAAAAAGTAAAAATCTTCATCAGCATTGTGCTTCAGTCTGCAGCTTCACTTCCTGCAGCATGTGAATGCTCTATATATGTTTTGCAGGTGCTGACACGCCTTCATGGCTCAGACTGGTTACACTAACAGAGCAGAGTTCAGATGTATTAGATTCCTCATGACTTACTGTTAGCACTGTGTTCTTTTAATGCTTTAACACTAAAAACAATGAGCTGAACCTCATTTCCCTCATCACTATTTTGCAGATCTGACCATGTGCTCGTCTGAATATCAAAGTATTCTTGAGTCAAATTTGAGGCCATGTTTATGACAGCTAAAACTTGCTCCTCACTGGGTCATGAGACCGTGTCATTCAAAGTAATTCTACAACCTACTCCATCGAAGTGTTTTTGTTAATTGCATCTTTGACACTGTGTAATATGTCATTTGTAGTTATTCGTGTTAGAGTTGCATCATAGTCATTCTATTATGTAAAGTGTTTCCATAATTTTTATAAGTTTGTTTCTTTGTTTTTTATTCTTGTTTCTGTTAATTTATAGAATTC
>NW_005187839.1:29773-30860 GCF_000239375.1 Pundamilia nyererei
ATCACAGAAGAGTCGAGTGTGGTACCAGGATTCCAGTTTTGGATGAGCCAGTCAATGAACAATGCAGTTATAGTAATGAGTTGTCTAATTCCAGTGCACTCAACTATGAGCAGTCAGTGCATTTACTCATATATTTTCTCTTAACATATTACGCTAGCATTGATGTCCCTTCACTGGTTCTCAGTACAAAAAAGAACTGATCATCTTTTTATTTCTGTTTTTTTAATATTTTAAAAGTTGCTTAATAATTTACCTCATCAGCAAATGTCAGATTTTCTCTATGGTCTCTCAGTTGTCAGGTTTAAAGCTATTTAAGGGTTTTCTTTCTGATTGTTTATTTTGTTTATTTGGATTTGAATTGAAAATTATCATTAAAAAGGACAAGAATTTGGAATGGAAAAGACAAAGAAGAAAGAGAAGTTGGGAAGAATTATAAGAAGGAGAGGGAGAGAAAAATAGAGGTGAAGCAGATGGATTGATAGAAAGATGGAGAGAGAGGAACAGGAGGAGAATTTGCTTCAACACCTGCCAAAAAAAAGAAACCCAGAAACCATGGCAACAACTAACATGAATAAACAACAGTAAATAATAATACATTTCATTTAACAGCAGACAGCACCAATAATACAAAATATTTTTAGAGGCAGCAGCCGGCCAAGATGTCTGTGAATACTTGTGCGTGTGAGCGTGCTTGTGTTCATAAGGTTTCTTCACGTTAGTGTCTAATAGTGGCTGTGGGGAGCCAAAGTCCTGCCCCACCAGGATGTGAAACATGAATTGAGGGGGCCCTTGGCCCCAGAAATCCAGAGGCCCCCAGAGCGCACCAGTGTGTGAATGTGTGTGTGAATGGGTGAATGACTGAATGTAGCGTGAAGCGCTTTGGGGTCCTTAGAGACTAGAAAAGCGCTATACAAATGCAGGCCATTTACCATTTACCATCTATATTGTACGGTAGACCCTACAATAATACATGCAGAGAAAAGCATTACATTTTGTAGCATTACATTTTAAAAAAGTAAAAGTTCACTCAACTCCAAAATCATCACATATGTGAGAAACATATCTCATATATCAACACAAGATGTTT
>NW_005187839.1:31101-33547 GCF_000239375.1 Pundamilia nyererei
AGAGAAGAGAAGAGAAGAGAAGAGAAGAGAAGAGAAGAGAAGAGAAGAGAAGAGAAGAGAAGAGAAGAGAAGAGAAGAGAAGAGAAGAGAAGAGTCCAAACCGACTTAAAATCCTTTTTCATCACACCCATGATACAGTAGTATACAGTATGTGTGTATATGTTCATCAGTGGTGGCAACTGACAAGTCTGTACACGTTGTTTTAAATTTTCAGAATGTATAATATCATACGGGTTTTGAGTCAGTGCATGACAAAAAAACCCCCAAAAAAACCCACCTTGAACGCTTGGGATAGACTGTTTATATAAAAAATATTTCAAGGTACCTTAATCATATTGCATTATCATCTTTTTGTGGGGATGTCGAATGGTAATATCTCATTGTTTTTATTAAAAAAAATTTAATGAGGAAACAGAAGATTATATGTGTTTAAGTTCCAAGTCAAAGTGCTTTTAACAGCATCTTTAAAAGAAAATTATAAAAAGTACATGTATAAAAAGAATTCTTGAGGTATATTTTAATGTGCTTTAAAGACATGTGGCTTCACATATTTCCTGCTACTAAGGAAATATGTCATGCAAAACTATGATAAGAGTAGAGGCGAGACAGTGACAGATGATGAATTTATTGCCTCTGGTTTATTTGAATATACAAAACTCTGCACATCATTTGTGTGTGTGTGTGTGTGTGTGTGTGTGTGTGTGTGTGTGTGTGTGTGTGTGTGTGTGTGTGTGTGTGTGTTCATGTCAAAATAATTGTCATTGCTGTCATGTGAGAATGACAAACATTTGTCATTGTCACAGTTTAATACAACGATACTTGAATTGAATGCATTGAGACGGGTGGCGGAGTCAGGCTGGACAATAAAATGAAATAAAAAATTGTTACGGCCCTAGCCTCTCTCTCTCTCTCTCCTGAGGGTGCCTGTGTGGGCGTGTCCCACTACCTCCCCTGCCTGAGACGCCACCTTTCCCTCCTGTACAGCTGACTCCCATCAGCAATTAAGGGTATTTAATAGATAAATAAATCTCTCTTTTTTAAAATTCTTTTTGTTTGTCCAAGTACTCAAATTTCCCAGAAAATTAATAGTGAGATATAGTCATCATGCAGCACCAGTACTAATAAACTTTACTTCCACTGACTGAATCTGATATGGTAGAACCTCTAATAATCTTTTGTCCCATATTTTTCTCTTACACTTTGCTTAATAGACATTGGCACACTGAAAAATGTTGATTAAGGATTAATTTGTTGGCAAAATGATAGTATCATATTATGTATTGCATAATTCAACAAACATAATATTAATATAATATTAATATTAAAACTCTATGCTCAAGTATTACTGAAAGAATAAAATAAAAAAGTTTAAATGCAGAAAGAACAGAAATTTGTGCAGTTTTTTTTTCTTAAAATGTTTTCAAACCCATAATTTAGTGTAATTTACCTTACAGCATTTTAGCATATCTATCTGATGATACTCGTTTTCCTCCACCAGAGCCAGGCAGAAGAAACTCAAACAGTCGAACAAAAAAAATGATTATTAACTCAAAATGTAGAAGTTATGTGCCTGAAACTGTTGACTTGCTAGCTGATTACATCAAAATATTACATTTCAATGTGAGCCCCAGTCATGACACGTGACACACATTTGTGCTTTGGTGGAACTGAGGGTCTCGTTAGTTGGCGGAGGGGTTGTTACCATCTTTTAAGGATCATCCCTCCTCCGAAGGTGAGGGGAATCTAGCAAAGATTGAGGATGAACTCAGCTTGGGTGTCTATCTGGTTTTTAAGTCTGACGTCATTAGCTGTGTCTGGGCCCAAACTCTGCTGCAGATCCCAAAGTCACACGATCATTGTGGCATCTCTGAGAGTTAAAAACTGTCTAAATTCTTTCATCTGTAATAAAATGATCAGTGTTCTGCTCTACCAGGTATAACAATTAAGTTTAACATCCAGGTATCCTTGAAAACAGAATTTATGAAATTTAACAGTTAGAAGTAAGCAGGAAGTTAGCTTGCTAGTTTCCATTTAAATATAATATACCATGTTCTGGCTGAGGGATTTCCAAAACAAATGAAGACGTACAGCTCTGCTATCGCTTCCGACATAAATGAATGGAAGCAGAAGAGTTCCCTTAATCCGGTTGTTCAGTCTGACGTCACTAGCCGTGTCTGGACCTAAACTCCGCTGCAGGTCCATATATCAATTGATCACTATGGCATTACTGAGAGTAGAAAAACTGTCTAAAGTCTTTCATCTTTAATAAAATGATCAGCATTCTGCTCTACCAGGTGTAACAATTGAGTTTAACATCCAGGCATCCATGAAAATGGAATTTATGACATTTAACGGAAGTTAGCAGGGAGTTAGCTCGCTAGCTTCTATCTAAATACAATATAGCATGTCCTGACTGCGGGGTTTTGGAAACAAATTAAAACGTACA
>NW_005187839.1:34954-37271 GCF_000239375.1 Pundamilia nyererei
CATGCTCACAGGTGTACACACGGGTGATCACACCCACAAACTACACCCTTTTTGGCTCCTACCTCAAAGCACACTGTGTGCTGTCGATATTACGTGCTGCACAATAATATTTAATATTTAGTATTTACTGTTATATTCACATAGATCATCGTGATGTTGTTTATTCTGTTGCTCTTTTTTCTGCTTGTTTTCTCTTTTTTCTTTCTCAACAGGTAAAAAAATAAATGGTAAATGGCCTGCATTTGTATAGCGCTTTTCTAGTCCATAGGACCCCAAAGCGCTTTACACTACATTCAGTCATTCACCCATTCACACACACATTCACACACATAAACAGGTGATCCAGGTGATTAATGTGTGTATTTTTTGTCTGCTTATTTTGTTGGTTTTTTGTTTTTTTTTGCCCTTTATCACCATTCCTGTTCCCCGCTGTTTTTCTTTCCCTCTTTCTTTCTCCCCTTTCTTTTCCCCAGTCAGGTCTGTCCCGTATTTAGCAGGTTAAAATAAAATAAACAATAAAAGGTGAATCAAATAGACCAATATGGCAAGGCTAGGATGGTCCATTCGGTAAAGTCAGTCCGTTGGGCATCTTTCTTTTTCTTTAGACAATAATTCTGATGGCAAAAGAACCAAACGGGACAGGGAAAAATAAAATAAAATAAATAATAATCCACCAGAACGAATGCAACCAATATCCACATGCACTCCAGTGTAGTATTTGGACAGATGTTGGGCCGCCCCAGTTCGGGTCGCAACAGTTATGTTTACATATGTGTGTAATTTGTTATTTCTTTACCACACAGATTACGTGTTTCATCTGTTTAGTTGGTTTGTTTTGCGTTATTTTCTCTTATTATTGTTTGTATGTACTATAAATTTGGAAAACGTACAAAATAAAAAGTATTAAAAAAAATAATGAGCCACCTGGAAAATCGAAATCACCATGCGAGTGTCACAATTTACTCGATAAAGCCTATCATTAATCAATATGAAGTGCGTGTGGGCCCACACTGCTTCAGAGCTCACCAAGTAACCATGTAACCAAGTTTTATCATTTGGTTGCAGAAGTCGAAAGTAATGGAGAACAACTACTTCCTACTGTAGTTAGATACAATTTCAGGAATCTGTACATTACTTGACTATTGTTTTTGTTCTGACTACTTTTTACTTTTACTCCTTGCATTTTTAAACAAGTATCTGTACTTTCTACTGCCTACATTTTCAAAATGGACTCATTACTTATGCTTTAATGCAATTGGGTCAAATTATTATTTTGTCACTGCAAGACTTCAAATTGATTTGAACCTAAATAGTAAAATAAAAAGAAATGTTGTGTCTCAAAGTCAGGGGTTAAACATGGGCTGGTGTAGATAATACAAAGAGCAGACACTGCACAGCACTAAAGGTCATGAAGGCATCCCCACACACTGCCACAACAGGTAATGAAACCCTCGCAAATAGGTCCCCAGGATTAAGATATGCGTCATGCGCAACCTAAGTGCAGCATTTATTTTATGTGTTTTGGCCTTAAACTCTACCGGCAGTGACACTGTGGGATATTTGTGAATGTCCCCATGAATACACCTAACCTCCATCCATGTTACTGTTACTCACCAACCACCTCCAACAAGGCCACTGGTTGAACCATGGTTTGATGGACCTGTGTGCAACCCACAGAGCCCAGACCTCAATCCCATACCCTGTACCCTCAAAAAGGGTACAGTATTGACTATTAATGGGCATGGGGCTAATAATTTTGGATGTCTTATTTTTGCCTTTTCTTGTTTCAACTCAGTGTATCAATAAAATATCCTTACTACAATTAGTGAACCTTGTTATTTTGGACAAAGATACGTTTTAAAAAACAAACACTTGTTGTTAATGGTCATTTTCATACTGAAAAAATGAGTCTTGCCTAATTTCATAAGGGGGGGTTAATAATTTTGGCCTCAACTGTATAACACCTAATATCCACAAAACCTCAATTTAGAAAAAGACAGTGTTATAAAAGAAGAAATTAAATAGATAAACTACATATAGATTGGTTTAATTTTTCTGTCAGTTTAATTTACATTCCAGTCGTTTGTCCCATTTGTCTTTTTCTTTTCCAGATGTTGGCAAACTCATCATTCTCCACTTTGGATCTGCACCTTTCCTCCATGAACACCTCCCTCCCTTTATACATGCACTGTCTCATCTCTAAACCAAGCTCCCTCATCTATCGTGCATTTAGCATCATTATCATCTTCCTCGTCCTCCCCATCTGCATCCTCATCCTCCAACATGGTCTCCAAGAATGGAGGAAAAAAGGCTCCAC
>NW_005187839.1:37806-51574 GCF_000239375.1 Pundamilia nyererei
ATTGGTCTGTAGTGTATATCACAGGAGCACATCTTGGATGTGTTTTAATGTCATCAGGAGCCTGGCTTAATCTTCCCAGCAACCTCTTGTTGCCGCTCCTGTTGCTACACAGAAAGGGTAAATTTGGGTGTTGCAAGAAAAGCACACAAAGAGATTAAAGAGCACATGTCTTAGGGTCTGTTAAGAAAAAAAATTGATCATCATTTTTCATCATCATTTGGAATTTCGAGAATAGTTGAAAATCGTTGCTGTTTTAAGACAAACCGCCAATACCCTCTACAAAATGCCTTGTGTAGATGAGGTAGTGAAAAAAATCAGCCATCTTGCAATAAAGTATGCATCTTCTTTAATGCATTTTACTGTTGTAGGGATCAGTTTTGTGCCTTCCTCTTTTTTGTCTTAGTTAGTGTATCTTTGCTTTCCTGGTTTATTTTGGTAATTTCTTTTATTCTCTGTCTTTACTGTCCTCTGATTACCCCTGTTGTCTTCACCTGCTGTGACCTATTCCCTGTGTTTTGATTAGGATACACACAAAACATTCTTGTATATCACTATAATTGTAATAAAATGATAAATTGCTTTTGTGGAAGAAATATCAGATTTCTTTTAGAAGCTAACTTTAAAAAAACAAACAGCAGTGGCTGTTTTAGCATATTAGTTCTTGGTCATAGGGGGTCAACTGTATTTACAGTATAATATAAAGTGCCATGAGGCAATTGTTGTTGTGACTTGGTACTATATGAGTAAAATTGAATTGAATTAAATATAATTGAATAGTGTAATAAAAGTTATCACTTGTGTGTTCAATACTAAATAAATAAGTATAGAAATTATACAATTCAGCGTGGAAAATCTCTACTCTGTATTTATAATTAATGACTCTGTATTCTGTGTATTCAGCCAACCTGATGCTCTGTGTATGCATGTTTGTATTTATATTCATTAATTTATGTTACAGTTAATCAGTTATCAAGATTTTTCATGCAAGTATTTATTTTCATTTGTCAGTTTGACGTTCGCACATTATTGTTCAAATACAAATATAACACGTTAACAAAATTTAGGGAGACATGACTGTGGAGTGGGGTTGCTGCATTATATAACCAGCACAGAACATACAAACACATAAAGAGTCGACAGAGGAGAGGCACAAAGAGAGAAAACTAAAAAAACAAAAAACAAATAAGGCTGGTGTTCTTTTTTAAATCATTACAATCTGCTTAGTCTTAACTTTAAAC
This sequence comes from Pundamilia nyererei, assembly GCF_000239375.1. Lineage (NCBI taxonomy): Eukaryota > Metazoa > Chordata > Actinopteri > Cichliformes > Cichlidae > Pundamilia > Pundamilia nyererei. Next base: position 39,045 of record NW_005187839.1, read on the forward strand.
ATTTCACGGATGACTGACATATGCAGAAAAAAACTTGATACTGTTTTTGTTGATTTAATAGTTTTCCAACTCATCCAGTGCTGAAACTTGACAACCAGGACAGATTTTATGTATAAAGTCAAAATCATCAGTTGACTAATGACATGATGAGAACATACAAACTCCACACAGAAAGTTTCCAGTGGATTTGAACCCAGAACCTTCTTGTCTGTTATGGCGTCAACCACAGAACTACAGATGAGCTGATCTTATTTTTAACTGCTTTGTAGTGTCAGGCTGTTTCCTGATTGGTCTCTTGGATGCTTCCTGTCTGTATCTCTCAATGCAGGCCTTGTAAGAGATTCTGATTGTTCTGCATTGAGAGACCCAGGAGGAAGCGAAGGAACAAATCCAGGTGTCCATTTGGACTCTGTAAGGCCTTGTCCACAGCACTCTGGTAGAAGTGTATTGCCAAAGACTCTTTGGTCTGTATTGAGGCTGTTTGCTCTTCTTCCAGCACGTTGACACCTGAGTTGGTGAAGGTCAGATGGACATAAAGAGCCGCCAGAAACTCCTGAACACTCGGTTGGATAAAGCAGAACACCGTCTCTTGGTACAGCCCTCTCTCTTCTTTAAGGATCTGTGTGAACACTCCTGAGTACACTGAGGCCTCTCTGACATTAATGTCACACTCTGTCAGGTCTGATTCATAGAAGATCTGGTTTCCCTTCTGCAGCTGCTCAAACGCCAGTTTCCCCAGTTCTTTAATCATCTTCTTACTCTTTGCAGTCCAGTGTGGATCTGTCCTTTCCCCTCCATCATACTTAATATTCTTCACTTTGGTCTGAACAACCAGGAAATGAATGTACATCTCAGTCAGGGTCTTGGGCAATCTCTTTTCCTCGCTGCTTTTTAACAGGTTTTCCAGAACTGTAGCAGTGATCCAGCAGAAGACTGGGATCTGGCACATGATGTGGAGGCTTTCTGATGTCTTTATGTGGGAGAATATGATGTTGGCCTGCTTCTCATCTCTGAATTTCTTTCTGAAGTACTCTTCCTTCTGTGGGTTACTGAACCCTGTGACCTCCGTGAGAGCGTCTAAATATTTGGAGGGGATCTGACCCACTGATGCAGGTCTTGTGGTTATCCACAAGTGAGCAGAAGGAAGCAAATTCCCAGTGATTAAATTCATCAGCAGCACATCTACTGATGTGGACTTTGTAACACGAGTCAGCACCTCAGTGTTGTGGAAGTCCAGAGGAAATCGACACTCATCCAGACCATCAAAGATCAACACAACTTTGAAGTTTTCAAAGTTACAGATTCCTGCTTCTTTGATTTCACTAAAAAAGTGATGAACAAGTCCAACCAAGCTGAACCTTTTATTTTTCAGCAGATTCAGCTCTCTGAATGTGAATGGGAATATCAACTTTATGTCCTGGTTAGCTTTGCCTTCGGCCCAATCCAGAGTGAACTTATGTGTCAGGAATGTTTTCCCGATCCCAGCCACTCCCTTTGTCAGCACTGTTCTGATTGGTTTGTCTCTTGCAGTTGATGTTTTAAACATGTCTTCACATCTGATTGTTGTTTCACCTTTACTGACATTTCTTTCAGTGTGTCTGACCTCATGTTTATTATTGACCTCTCCAGTCCTGCCTTCTGTGATGTAGAGCTCGGTGTAGATTTGATTCAGACCGGAGGAGTTTCGTGCTTTAGAAATCCCCTCAAACACAGGCTGCAACTTCTTCTTTAAGTCAGATTTAAGTTTATACCCAAAGTGTGGATGAGGGTTTTCTAATGGAAAGAAAAATAATGAAAATGTTTCAAAAGAAAATATTAGAATTTCTTGAGAATGCATTTATGAAAAGGAATCCTCTTACTGCTCAGCAGACAGGCAGCGAGGTCCTTTTGATTCATTTTATTCAAGAAGTGCACTGTGAGTTTCAGAAATGCTTCCCTCCTGCTCCTTTGCTCCTCATCCTCATTTGGACTTTCTGACAATTCAGAGAATTCTGGATTCAGAGAATTCTTCATCCTTGTTAGCTCATTCTTCACGAAGACAACAATTTCATCCTCCAGCAGCTGAAACAGATCACATCATAAAATGTAAATGCAGAAGAGATCAAATCCGTATTGAACACAATCAGAGTCTGTTGATACAAAAGGTGCTACAGGGACATGATTGTGGAGAGTGGAGGTTGTTTTACAAACCGTAAATATAGAGTCCAGGTCACTGTGATTTTGGTGGCCAGGCTGGAAAATGGGAACATCTGAGGCTTGTTTGACTCTGTGAGAAGAACAATGTTTTTTACTATTATTCAGTACACACAAAAAGATAAGAAACAGGAAAGTTAGGTGCTTTTTTCCCCCTTTTTTTGTTGTTTGATTAACATCTCAATACAAAAACTACTATGTAGTAAAATTCTCAATGTGAACCTATTATGTCCATTTCTAAATCTTTTGTAAAAGAAAAAGGGTTTAATGGCACGCATAGATACTGCAGCTCTCTGCAGGTGCTTTGTTTACTGTGCCATGTATATGTATGCGTGTGGTTGTTTGCTTTCAACTACTGCTGTGTGTTGGGTGAGTCGACTTATACTCATCAGGATTATCTGAGCTTGGGAATAAGCTTTGAAAGGACTGTAGACAGCTGTACTGGCATCATGGTAACGGTTGTTACCATGCTATGTTATGCTAAAGCTATCATAGCCATGGATAAACTGCTTAGAGCAGTTAGTAGCCAGCATGACTAACCCTGACGTGCTGCACATCATAGCTGAGTATTTCAACCAGGTTGTGCAACAAGGGGTGTAAATGTTGTTTACACTGCTCACTGAACAAAGATAATAGCAACAACCATAGAGGAAATAGAGCACGTCTTTAGCACATTTGGGTCGTTGTCTGTCAGGTGATATGTTCAGTGACAGTGTAAAGATTGAGGGCAGTGAACCCCAAAAAGGCAGCCGGACCAGACGTAGTGACCAGGAGGTTCCTCAGAGAGTTCAGATCAGCTGTCCAAGGCCTTAACAGAGATCTTAAAGGCATTGCAGTCCCAGTCCTTCATCCCACTATGCCTGAAGTCAGCCACAATCATCCAGCTGCCCAAAAAGACCACCATCAGCAGCCTCAACTACTACCCAGCAGTCGCTCTGACACCTTTTACAATGATGTGTTTTGAGGTACTGATCTGACGCCTGCCTCCCAACGTCTGACCCACTTCAAACTCATACAGAGCCAACAGATCAGCAGAAGATGCCAAGATTACAGCACTCCCCACCACCATCTCCCACTTGAAACAACATAGGTGTTACACTTGGCTGCTCTTTATTGACATTAGCTCCATTTTTAACATCATATTCCTGGACAGAGTGACAGTAAAACTGCTGAATATTAGATTTCATTCACCTCCTGCTCGATCAGAGATTTTTTCTGTGTACAGAGAACCAGACTGGTGCCCATCTTTCCACAGCCCTTAATCTTAATACCAGCTCTTCACAAGGTCGTGTGTAAGTCCTCTACTGCACACAGACAGTAATTTTGAATATCATGTTGTAAGAAGTATAGCTAATGAATGCAGAATTTAATGTGAGGTGTTGCGTGTGATACCTTTCCATGTTGGTCACAGGCTGCAGTCACCTGATCAAAGAGAGAAAATTGTTTAGAATTGTATTTTCTTTATATATTTTCCCAGTTTCTGTATGAATCCTTTTTGTTTGTTACAAAGGCAGTGAGCTATCTCACAATTATAAAATTGGTATAAAATTAGCATCCAAGTAAACCTGAGTCATTAAGAACTAAAGTTGAGTATGGGTTCTTAAATCTATGAAAATAGTTCAACAGGAGAGTACTGCTTCTTGAAACTGAAAGAATTTGGGTTAAGTTGAGTTTCAACAGATGTAGCTCATCATATCATTAAAAGATCTGACAAATCATGAGTCATTAGCTATTTTATATAAGACAAGTTTTTTCTTTTGTCAGATGACCAGTGAGTCAAAGTATTCAACAGACTGACGCATGGGGCCTCCTTCATTTCTTTATGTAGGTTACATAATTGTATTATCATGCAAAAGTTAACAGAACTCTATCCTTAAACTATTCCGAATTCTCTTTCTCAGTTTTGATTCTCCAAAGAGAATGATTTCAGTCTGTCTGTGCGGAAACTTCCAACAATAACCAAATAAAGAATCATCAAGAATAATAAGTCCACGCATGTGTAGAAATATATTTCTCTTCTGTAAAAGTAATTCAAAACTTACCAAATCTTCATCAGCGCTGTGCTTCAGTCTGCAGCTTCACTTTCTGCAGCATGTGAACGCTCTATATATGTTTTGCAGGTGCTGACACGCCTTCATGGTTCAGACTGGTTATACTAACAGAGCAGAGTTCAGATGCATTAGATTACAATCCAGTTCCTCATGACTTACTGTCAGCACTGTGTTCTTTTAATGCTTTAAAACTAAAGACAATGAGCTGAATCTCATGCCCCTCACTATGTATTGCATCACTGTTATTATCAGATCAAATGCTTGACCAACAACTTTAGAAAGTCTCGGGGACATTTAGTCATTTGCTGGTGCAGGGGCGATGCCTTGGGTTAGTTTTGAAGTCCAAGAGCTTGGGAAAATGAACACGTTTTTAAATCAAAATATTCTTGAGTCAATTACGAGGCCATGTTTACGACAGCTAAAGTGTGCCGTACACTGGGTCATGCAATGGCCAGTGTACGGCAATTTGGGTGATTTAAATTAAATCAATTTAAATCACCCAAAAGGGATTCAAAAATCTACTAAATCAAGGTGTTTTTCTTAAATACATCTTTGATACCGTGTAATATGCAATTTGTGGTTGTTGTTCGTCTAAAGTTTGTATTTTGCATTATTTTGAGAAAAGGAACTAGATGTTTTCTATTACAACAGACTTAAAATAAAATGTCCTCACAATGTCTATACTTTATGTGAGGAAGACTCTCAATATGAAAAACCTAAACACAGTTTTCTGCGTCTCACATCATTCTGTAGCTCAAGGTAAAGTGTTTGTATAATGATTATAAGTTGTCTTATTAATCCTTTATTTTTATTTATAGATGGAAGTCTGATAATTTTGTTACCAAAATGGTGAAAAAACGTGAGGGGTTCAGAAATTTCTGACTGAATATAACAGAGATGTAAACAACTTAGGCTCTGACTGAATTTCACTCACCCTGAGCGCTGAAAGGTGGGGTCATGTTGCTGTTGGTACAAAGTCTGACATGGGGTTAGATGTCACTGTGGGAACGAACACATGATGGATCAAAGTTGAAAACCAGTTTTAGTTTTATAAATGGAAAATGGAAGAACTTCATGAATCATTTACCAGCAGGATAAATATATGGTTTGCCTAGATTAGGACAGAGATTTTAGGCCTTCTGTGGTTTAACCCTACTGCATTTGCATCTGTGATGATAAATAGTTGGGGATTGACAGACTTGTACCCAAAGCCAAAGGAATGTAAACTGCTTTAAATGATGGTTATTACAATTGAAAACAAAATGCTTTTCCAAAGCCCTGGCCTCAATCTTATTAGAGATCAGAAAAAATTCTTAATAAATTCAAACCTGTGCGTCCACTTCTTATTTTTTTATTATGATTAAAGATGTATGCTGTACAATCATTCCACTCTGGAACAAGAACAGTTCAAAGAAATCATTAAAATGCCATGTTTACAATGACATTCATGATGAGTACATGTAAAGTTCTCACCGTGATTGTAGCCGTTAATTATATTCAGAGAATACAAACCTAAACAAGAGGAGACAAAAACAGTTTCTCTATTTATTTTATTTTACTGTATTAGTCTTTACAGTATTCTCTATATTTGTGTGACATTGATTTTTTACTTTTAATGCTTACTGTCTTTGTTTCTCCTGCTGTAAAACTACTGATCTGTTTGGAAGTTTCTGCTCTTTGAGAGTCAAAATGTGAATTTTTACTTGAACCACCTAGTAAAGCTTTGTTGTTTGGAGTCATATTTCCTGTTTTGAGAATAGCGATGCCCTGAAAACCACACAATTCAGCGTTGGTTCGCAGATCACAAAGTTATAAAGAAAGTATAACTTTTATCTTTAAAAAAATACAAAAGACAGAAAAATAGAGATTTTACATTATTTCACATTCATTTTATTCTCGGATAGGCATTTTTCTGTCACAGGGTGGCGCCATGTTAAGTCATTTCTTCCGCCTTTAACACAGAAGGCTTTCACTCACTGCTGCAGTCAAGTTAGACCTAGATCACACATTGGTTCACACGAATAAAGCTGTGAACAAATCGCTGTGTAAAAAAAATACATGTCTTCAGCTTAATGTTTAGAGTCCAATGATTAATATTTCGTCTGTAAATGTTTCCGAAGTTCAGAGAACCGACAGCCGATGTTGTGCCTGAACGCATCTTCCTCCTATTGCTCACAAAGACGCTCACGCTAAAAACCACATCACATAAAAACGATAGCAGTTCTGCGGCAAAAGAAAACTCAGTGTAGATGTTCACTCTTATGCTTTGACTGTCATGAACGTTTTGAGTCATGACTTTTTGCTCTGAGTTTCATTTCTGTTGAACACTGTACTTTTCTTGTAAAAGCTTTTCCCGGCCGGTTTGTTTATATGTATATGTTAAGGTTTTATCTTCAGAGACAAGAGAAAAGACTGAAGAGATGCAGTTAAATGCTGAATACAGAGCTCCAGTCAGAATAACAGTCTAACAGTTTAAAAGCTCACGATCAGTTTCAGTGAAAGTTCATGTGAGGTTTTTTGATAAATTATTTGTACTTGAAGCTTAATGTCCACTGTGATATTATCCATGGCATCATAACTCATAAGGTATGATGAAGAATCAAATAATTCTTTGTTTTAGATTGTAGATTTCATTAGTGTCAGTACATTTATGACCACATGGTTACAGGCTGTTTTCTGTGTGATTCACCTATTAATTCAAATGTTACTGATGGTAACATTTGAGTTTGAAAATGTGGAGTGGCCAGCACAGTCTTCAGATGTAAACACCATCGAGCTGGTTTCAGATGAACTGGACAGAAGAATGAAAGCAAAGCATCACACAGATTGTGTTGTAGCTAAAGGTCCAGCTGCTGTATTTCGCACGAAGAGAAAAGAAAGAGAGCTAACTGAACTCAGACACCGAGAAAATTAAGAAAGACGGGACAGGTTAGGAAGATAAGAGGTTAGATTTAACGGTAAGAACTGCTCATTTAAAGCTCACATGTAAGTCCTCGTGTTTTTAAATCAGATATTGGGTCTGTACATGTGACATTGTGGTTTTTGTTGTGGTTTTTTAATTGTGAAACATGCTACAAATCAAACTGAGGAAAACTAACTGTGTTATTTAAAGGTTGCATGTTACTGCAGGATAAACAGGTTAGTTTGGTGCACTGTGATGGATTTAAAGTGCAGAACAGTGTGTGACTGCTGCACAGTGGCTGTGGTTTCATGCTCAGTTTGGTTACATCAAGTGTAGCAGAGATGAATTTGAAGTTAAGCTGATGACACTCAGATTCATTCACTGAATTCCACCTGACTTTATACCGACAGGATAAACAGTGTACTGTCAGTGTAGAGGATGGAAATCAGCCAGGACAACTTGTGAAACATCCGCAGACATCTGGTTGAATTCAGTTGTGTACACAGCAGATCAGCTGATCACAGCCTGTACACTAAGCAAATCTACTGGAGCTCTCAATAGAAATTAGAGTCATAATTCTTCTCTCCACACTCAGCCATTACAACCTACTTTAGGGTCCCCCACTTGCTGAATCCACTTCAACCCCTGACTGTACACATTTTCCTGTTTTGAGGTAAAGTCAACTGCTGCAATTTAGGTAAGAGAAAATAGAGTCATTTTTCTTTTTCTCTTCTCTTGTTCTACTTAACTGATTCAAGGTGAGTACCTATAAAATAATTCAAATTTAGACTCAAATAAAATCTGTATTCATATCTACTATTTTATTATTACATCACTATAACACAAGGTTCTGTTACCTTTGCAACATCAAAGGTTTGGTGCTCTGGTCTGGTCGATGTCGGGAGCTATATAATTATAATTATAAACTCGTCCTGAGTGCTGGGCGCCATCTAGTGACAACTTCAAGTGCTGTCATGTGACAAGTAAAGTGCAGTTAAACTGAAATTAAATCACCATTAAAAGTCACAATAGATGGAAAGAATGCATTGATGTACAATTCACTGATCAACAGGTCATATAAACAGTGACTCAGAGGAGAACAAGAGCAAAGCAGCATTTCTCTTCTATTTAGACTCTTTTGTTCCGGCAGACTGAGATTTTCTCACACTGACAAATGCAGCTCACACCAATCATGGCTGAACTACAAACCAACACAAAAACAATAATTAGCAACATAAACCAGCATCACACACACACACACACACACACACACACACACACACACACACACACACACATTACAAACAAGTTTCTTGGTCTCTGTTTCTTTTAAATCATATACTGACTCCTTAAATTAGCTCTCATTCCCAAAAACATCAGTTCCTGTACAGCTTCATTAGAACTTATAACACATGAGATCAACATCGTTTTCTTCAGTGTTCAGTCTGAATTCACGTGGAGCTGTGTGTAATAAATCTACTGTGTGGTTCTTTTCCTCACAGACGGATAAATTAGTGTTAATAAAACGCAAATAGAAAAAAAACTTTCAAAGAACAAAAAACGAAAGTCAAAATAGATAAGCTGTAAGAAAAAATAATAATTTTCTTTACACAGAGTTACACTTAAAAAGTAATTCAAATTCATATTTACACATAAGTGTAAAGAGTGTCTGTAACTTTAACAGGTGGAGATAAAAAAAAAAACAGCTCATGATGTCATGTTGTTTAACACTATTTCCTCTTACTTACCTTTAAGAAGCCTGTCAACACTCAGTATCCAGTCAGTTTTTTGTTTGTTTGTTTTTTTTGTTAAATTTGGTGAACTGACCACAAACATAGTCTACAGCAACATGTAGCACTTTGTATGTTACAACCACACACCACACAAAAATAATTACAAGCATACCTAACCCAATTGAAAGAAGAGAAAACAACAGCAGTATGTATGTGATCTTCACTCCAGTTCTACTTCCTCTGAATTTGAGTGTTATTTGTTAGTTACACATCTGTTAAAAGCATCTTTGAGTCCATTTTAAAGGGGGACACATTTAACACACATTCTAATTTTTCCGATTACTTTCAGCTGTCCTCCCACTCTTACTTCTGAATTCCACATCAGTTGAGATCAGTTTCATTAAAATAGTATTAGTACTGAGCAGCAAAGCAGGACTCAATTCTAAAAAGTAAGAGTGAGAACAGAGGGAGAGCAGAGAGAGAAAGTTATTGTTAATTTTGTTTTGTGAAAGAAACTTCTTCACAGGCATATGAAACAAGTTTAACCTGAAGAAAACCTGTTGCTTACCTGGTTCTCTTGTCAGAGAAGACAAGAGAACCAGGTAAGCAACTGGCACTATGACTAACACAGGATACGAGAAGTAATAAACTAACATGGGTCAACAGACATTCTGGCGATGGTTAGTTGTGAGCGTTGGTTTTAAGTACTGCTGGTCTAATCAGCTCCAGGTGGAAGCCCTGGGAGGAGTGATGACGACTCCACCCAGAGGAGGAGCACCAGGACTAAGATAAAATAAGATGACTTTTATTAGTCCCACAGGTGGGAAATTTGTTAAAACTATGGAGAAACACAATACAGTTAGTTTGGATATTTTATTCTTCTTCTTATTGCTATGATTATTATAAAAGCACCTGTTGACATCAGAGTGCAGCAAAACTGAGGAAAATCACATGTACAAACCAACCAACATTAGACTCAAGGTGATCTACAACGAAAGGAGTGTGGGAAAGGACCCAACACCAGAGAGGCCCCACATGTTTCACATCCAAGCACAAACACAAGCAATCCCAAGAAGCATTTTAGCTAAGTTTTGGGAAACTTTTAAGCGCTCCCCTCTGGTGACCAAAATGTGCAACTACACAAAACTGTGAAATGAACATATTCAAGTGAACCAACCATGTAGATAACAAAATAGCACAAACAATAAAATTACATTATAACATTTATGAGGATCAGCTCTTCCCTGGATGAATTCTGCCTACCTGTCAGATATATTTCTAATCCTGACTGAAGTGTTTTTGGCCACATGCTTAATCTTGTGCACAGCTCCACTGAAACATCTATCCTCCAGCATCTGTCTGTGCTCCATGTGAGGGAGGAGTAAGCACCTCTTTTTGTGGGCAGGGCTATGTAGTCCTGTCCTCTTTATAAGCAGAGGTGACAGTAAGTAGAATCTCTTTGTTGGCGGTTGGAGCGGCGAGTAAGTTTCCTCCGTGCAGAACGATGGTGTGACTGATTTCTGAAGATAGACTAATTTGGGTTTTGTAGAAAGTTTCATTTTCAGTCCTGTGAGAAGCTAACAGCAGACCCACACACCTCTTCTTGTATTACTTTCCCTAGAACATAGGTGTCAAACTCTGGCCCACGGGCCAAATTTGGCCCACAGCCTAATTACATTTGGCCCGCGAAGCCATACCAAATTACTATTAGAGCTGGCCTACTGGTATTATACAGCTAATGTATATATTGTTTAGTATTAAGCTTTGCTTGTTCCATATTCAGTTTTTCACCAAAACTTATTTGAGTCCATAAGAAAAGATTCATTCTTATATCTGGAGGAAGATTTTTTTTTCAATAAATATTAACATTAGCCCGCGACTTTGTTCCAGTTTTGAATTTTGGCCCACTGTGTATTTGAGTTTGACACCCCTGCCCTAGAACAAGTGTTTTACTTTATCTAGGGACATAATTCCAGACTGCTGCATACATGCTGCTGTGTATATGTTAAGGGTATTGCACATTACAAACCATCTGTTTGCCTGAATGGTGATAGTCATTCGCGTTCACAGGGAAAATAAATTTGAACAGACATAATTTGTGTAAACCTGTACAACACCTCCCACACAGTCTGTTAAACGACACAGTTTAACAGACAGAGTTTGTGCGTTTTCACTTTAAATTGACATGATTCATAGGGATTAACCCAATCAGGCGGGGATTTCGAGCATTTTACGAGTTACAGTTTATTTTTTTTTTTTGCCACGTTGGAGAAACTGTGTGTATCCAGAAAACCCAACATGGAAAAACAAACAAACAAAAATGAAAGTTTTTTACGCCATCAGAGGTTTTAGCATAAGCATAGGAGGCGTTCAGGTGCAGCATGGAGCTGTGTAGGCCACTGTGAATTTTACATGCAGTCAGAGCCCAGAACAAAACATCAAACTAAACTAAAGTTAATGTCCAAATGTTTTCAGAGACTCTGTTTTATTCAGTGTTCTGCTTATTCTGAAGCTTCAACTGAAACATCAGTTTATCAGTTTTGATGTCTAATGTGAGAGTGAACTCTCGCAGTGGCAATAATCAGAGAAAACTCTACTTAAATGTTTTATAAAATTCCCTTTCAATACATTTCCTGTGTAGACTCTGATCTGAATCAGATCAGAAATTCTGTTCATTCTATTTTTCCCCTTGTGACATCATCATTTCTAAATGAGACTGTGCTTTGATGTTTCTGCAGTTTCTTCTTGATTTTTGTAATGAGTGAATGAAGTGTCAAAAAATGAGTGTCTGCCTCTGTTTCTTGAAATTGTGGCGACTAAACTTTGACCACATGAATGAACCTCCCTAATTTATTCATTCATTTATTAATCATGACCGTTAAAATAGGAATCGATGTGTGACAGTCAGTGTTGGGTAAGTTACTTTAAAAAAGTAATTAATTACTAATTACTTAATCAATATTGTATTTAAAATACTTATCTAATTACTGTGTCTGAAAAGTAACTTAATTACTCAATAAGTAATTTAACTAAATACTTTTTAAAATCCCTATAAACCTTGAGTGGACAAACAATTGAAATTAAACTCTTTAAATAATAAAAAAAAAATTTAAAGACGGAGACTCTACAGTACGCAGCTGCCTTGCACTAATGGGTGTTTCAGTAAACACCCATTAGTGTAAAGCGCTTTTCGGGAGCTCTCAAAGCGCTTTACAATACCACTATTCATTCACTCACACATTCACACACTGGTGAAGGCAAGCTACAGTTGTAGCCACAGCTGCCCTGGGGCAGACTGACAGAAGCAAGGCGGTATAGGTGAAGCGTCTTGCCCAAGGACACAACGACCGAGATTTGTCATACCATCCTCTCACAGGGAGAAGATGATCTGCAGGATCCTGCTGCTCATCATCCTCACCTCATGTGTCTCTGGTTAGTTTACAGCTTCACTTTATGAACTCCAAATAAAGCTCAAAAACAGATTTGTTCCAGTTCTCAGTGTGTCTGCTCCTCTCTTTCCCTCTCTGTCTCCTCAACAGGATCATTTGTAGTCAATGTGACACAGACCTGCTATCAGGCAGAGGAGAACCACAACATCACACTGGAGTGGACGTTCACCACCAAACCTGACAGATCCACCAAAACTCTCAA
>NW_005187839.1:53474-55561 GCF_000239375.1 Pundamilia nyererei
TTCAAGCAACTTAAAGAAGTCCAGACGCTTTTCTTTGCAAGCTCCTTTGACTACGATGACCTGGATGACTGAGAACCTTCACAGACATAAACAAACATACATTTTCCTACACCAATTGGCATAATTTATTTTATTGAAGATACTTTTTTATTCAATGTTTTATATTAACTGTGAGTGACTCAGATGTGTTTGTGTCTCTGCAGCAGTAAGGGATTGTCCTAAACATGAAAGAAAACCTGAGACATCAAACACAGGAGGAAGGATCGGCCTCTACTTTGGACTAATGGCAGCCCTGGTTCTTTTATTTGCTTAAAAGAATGAGATTTGTAATCCAAAGATAGATCTGACAAAAAATTCGGCCTCATCAGTTAAATAATTTGAAACACTTTTAAATGAGACTGCTGGAGTTCTGTCATAATAACATGACAGCGAGAATAATAATAAAAATAAAAAAGAGCAAAATAATGGCCTTAATGAAGTAAACAGTTTTTAACTTTCTATTGTTCAATTTTTTTTTAAAAAGCAAAAACTGTCCCTTTTTAGACAGGTGATTAAATGTGCATTATCACTTTATTACTGTTAACTAAAACTATCTGCCTTTGACCAGCTGTAATGAACAGTAAATAGAATTAGCTAGACAAAAAAAAACCTTGCAGGTCAGATTACTATTACTAACCATCAGTCGTCTTCCACTTATCCTTTTCAGGGTCACAAGGGGGGAGCTGCAAACTCCACACAGAAAGACCCCGGCCTGATAGAGGAATTGAACTCAGGATCTTCTTGCTGTGCGGCAGCTGTGCTAACCACCGTGCCACCGTGCTGCCCCCACTAAAGAACTTAACTTTCTTGACATAAATGGAACAAAAAAAGAGAGAGAGAGAAATCTCTGTCCACCTCTCGGTACTCCTACGCCTACTGATCAGAATACATTACTTCATGCTGGAAGTTTCCATCCTAACCACCTCATAAAAAGCTTACCTGTAAGCCATTGATTAGACTTAAACATATCTGTGGAATTCCAGAACAATACAATGAGACCAAAGAAGAGATGCTGAACAAATTAAGAAAGAAATTACAAAGAGGACTGGCTAAAGATGGACTCAAAACGTAGGGATGTTTATTTAGACAACCAATAGCATTAAAGAAATGATTTTAAAACATTGGTATATCCAACGATCCAAACTTATTAGGGACCTTTAAAGAGCCGCCAATGATAACTTATAAGGGAGGTAAAAATGTGGAACAAATCTGTTGTTGAGCTTTATTTGGAGTTCATAAAGTGAAGCTGTAAACTAACCAGAGACACATGAGGTGAGGATGATGAGCAGCAGGATCCTGCAGATCATCTTCTGCCTGTGAGAGGAGACAGAGGTGAAGAGTCATCAACACATGAGGTCAAAGGTCAGTCCGTACAGCTAGAAGAAGGAAAATCAACAGTCTGACTTCATAAGATAAAATTTAGACTGTTTATGCAAAGTTTTAATGCACACAAATATCAACAGCGGTAATTATATATTTTTGGCCTTTTGTATTAAAAACTGAGCTGAAATTCACAAATGTCATTCTGATGTGTGTTGGAAAATGTTAAAGATGTCAGCACAAGATTTCAGGTCTCTCTTAATATTACTCTAAGCCAGCCTGTCCCCCACCTGTTGACATCATCCTGTGATCTGAGCAGAGAGCATACATTTCCATCAGGATTTTTGGTTTGGGAATACCTTGAGGGTGTTGGTGGTTAAAAAAAGTGTCCATGGAGAAAACGATATAAGCCAGAACTGAAGAGCCATATTCCTCTAAATCTATACTCTGTGGAAACAGCTCCAAATCTGTGTTTTTAACGTATTCTCACACGAGAAAAATCAATTCTGACTTAGATGGTTTTCACAGCTGGTCAGAACCCCTTTGGTCATTTTGTACGATGTGAACATTGAGGGGAGGAGAGAAAAGAAGAACATGTATAAAAAGGGTGGGAATGAATGTTTGTATCTGTGTGTGCCTGTATGTCTGTGTCTATATGTCAGGTCGGGTATCAGACGCCACCTCTCTGGGGACATCTCAGGCCCTCCAAGGTTTGGAGGCCTATCTCC
>NW_005187839.1:56229-57419 GCF_000239375.1 Pundamilia nyererei
GTCTTCTTCTGCTTGTTTTCTTTTTTCTTTCTCAACAGGTGATCCAGGTGATTGATATATGCATTTTTTTGTCTGCTTATTTTGTTGGTTTTTGGTTTTTTGCCCTTTATCACCATTCCTCTTCTCTGCTGTTTTTTCCCCTCTTTCTTTCTCCCTTTTCTTTTCCTTATTCAAGTCTGTCCCGTATCTAGCAAGTGAAAATAAAAAATAAAATAAACAACAAAAGGTGAATCAAATAGACCATTACGGCGAGGCTGGGATGGTCCATTTGGTAAAGTAAATCCGTTGGGCATCTTTCTTCGCCTTTAGACAGTAATTCTGATGGCAAAAGAACCAAACGAGACAGGCAAAAACAAAAAAGAACATGTATAAAAATTGCATTCAGACTTCATAATTCGTTCTTCCAGTAGTTTCCTGCAATGGGTAAAGAACATCATCAGAAGATCCAGCCTTGGGAGTTCACATTTGGAAATTACAGCAAAGGAACAAGTACAACATTCTGGAATGGACATCTCAGTCCCCAGACCTGAATACTATTGAAAACCTGTGGTGTGAGTTAAAGAGAGCTGTCCATGCTCGGAAGCCATCAAACCTGAATGAACTAGAGAAATTTTGTAAAGAGGAATGGTCCAATATACCTTCAACCACAATCCAGACTCTCATTGGAACCTACAGGAAGCATTTAGAGGCATTAATTTCTGGAAAGGGGGGATCTACTGAATATTGATTTCATTTCTTTTTTTGTGGTGCCCAAATTTATGCACCTTTATGGACAGCATCTCCTTGTGTAAAGTGCGCCGAATGGTTGAAGGATGCACAGTGACTCCATCTGCTGCAAGATGATGTTGTAGGTCTTTGGTGCTGGTCTGTGGGTTAGACTGTTGACTGTTCTCACCATTCGTCGCTTCCGTCTATCCGAGATTTTTCTTGGTCTGCCACTTCGAGCCTTAACTTGAACTGAGCCTGGGGTCTTCCATTTTCTCAATATGTTCCTACCTGTGGAAACAGCTTAAATCTCTGAGACAGAGTGATGTGACGTTCTGTATCGAGGCTTCAAAGCTTGTGTCGAGTAATGGAGGGGGCGTTTCCGCGATGTGCGTATCGAGGCTTGCTTCATTTATGGGAGGAGCTGAAAATGATGACGTCCGAAGCCTCGCTGCCCGGCTGTACCACGTGACTGGTTCATGAAG
>NW_005187839.1:83469-103304 GCF_000239375.1 Pundamilia nyererei
TTGTGGAGGATAGACATGTTTCTTGCCCTGAGCTGTGTCTGGCAGGCAGAGCGTCTCCACAAATCTGAAGCTTCTGATTTGGAGAAAATGAGCTGAGGGAGACACCTGGTGGACAAACACAGACATGACAGGAAGAAAGACTAAAGTGCAGAGTGGAGACAAACAGCTGGAAATACTTGCTGGAAAGGATTGTCATGCTTCAGACAAACACACAGCACACACTCTAACAGTCCTTTATTTGCACTGAAGGAGACACGTGAAGAAACCAAATCACACAATAATGAAGTGAACACATTTACAGTCAGTGTTCAAGATGATGGGTAGAAATGAGAATCATGGAGCATTTGTTCACTTTTAGGTCTGTTTCTTACAGCAGAAGCAGCACTTACATGAACTCACAGGCCTTTTTCCACTGAACGCTCTCTTCTTCATCAACTCATCTTCCTAAAAAGTGGATCTACCAACAGTTTATTTCTTTGTTATTATGATTAAAATGTCAAACAAATATATTTTCCACTTTTGGTGGAAGGCAGGAATTTCTCTGTCCTGCATGTGGAGAAATCTGCTGTTAAATCAGAACATTAACAGGTTTCAGGTTGTGTTCAAACACATATTACTGTGTATCATGTGTCAGCAGGCATGTGTTAACAGGGATTATAAGACACTTTAGTGGCTTTAATGCATATTTATATGTGTAACATATTTCTGTTTGTTCACATATAAAAACATGTGTTTTGTGTCTGTTTATCTTTGACCTTGTAATTAGTTCCTACGGTGAATTCATCATGTAAATCTCTAAAAAAGTGGGAACAGTGGGACCCAGAGCCTCCACAGATTAAAGAGGAACAGGAGGAGCTCTGCAGAAGTCAGGAGGGAAGCAGGAGACTGATACTTTCATGGAGACTCCTGCTTATGGGGAAAGTCCCCACAGTGAATCAGAACCAAACAGCGAGCAGCTCCTTTCTCCCAGCTCTCGTGAAGCAGAGAGCCGAGATCATGAAGAAAATCAGCATGTGGACTCAAGATCAACTAGAAATGCAGAGCTGAAGAAGAGACGTCACAGAAAGAGAAGTCACAGTCAGAGAGTAGACAACACTCCTGTGTCAGTCAGTCAAAGTAGAACGTACGCAAAGAATAAGTCTGTACAATGTGACATGTGTGGAAAAACTTTGCAGAATAAATACAAAATGACTAGACATCTAAGAATTCACACAGAAGAGAAACTGTATTCCTGTGGTACCTGTGGGAAAAGATTTGCTGTCTCATCAAAGTTGAAAACGCACACAAGAATTCACACAGGTGAGAAGCCGTATTCTTGTAGCAGCTGTGGGAAAAGATTTGTCCAGAGGATACACTTAAAGAATCACATGAGAATTCATACTGGTTAAATGTTCATACTTTAAAAATGTGGGAAACTGTGAGTCATTGCTGGACACCTGAGTGAAAAGATGATTCATATTTAAGTCAATATTTTAGACCCAGAACAGTAAAGAAATGTCAGCATTGTTTGTTCAGTTTATTACCTTATTATGTTAATTGTAACAGGGAAAGTTTGATCTGACATTTCACCAAGGTTAAAGTTCAGTGTGCTCCTGTTCTGCTGGTTCATTGTTTAATTTTATTGATTTAAGTGTGGTTCATGTGTTTTTTAAGATTTATTATGATTATGATTTTTTGTTACAAAGATGATGTGTGAAAGCAGCATAACAGAGTGTTCTGCATTATTTAACACAGGTTTTTCTTTGTGTTTCTGACAGTGGCATTCCATCAGGACAAGCTTGCCCTGTCAAATTTAAACAATACTGATAAATTTAAATGTACCAAAGTAAAGCGATGTCTCTCCTTTCATTTCAGACAGCACAGTCATAAAGCTCCTCACTTTCATTTAATGTTTAATATATTTATATTACTGCCGTCTTGTGGCTGCAGTTGGTTATTGTCACTGAAAGCTGTTCTTCTTTCATATGTAGTTATCTTGGTCCATGTGTACGTCTCCCATTAACAATGACTGGAGCTTGTCAAGCTGTGAGGCCAACAGCTTGTTTCTGGTGGTTTGTGCGAGTTAATTGCCCCTGTGAAATTAATTTATTGGCTCAAATTATGTTTTTGTTTTTTTGTTTTTTTGTCGTGTGCAATTTATGACATGAAAGTAATTTCATAGTTTAGACCAGGGGTAGGCAACCTTTCTGATGAGGAGTGCCATCTAAAATTTCCACAGAAGTCAATATGCCGTATGATTGCATTAGCAATAAATTTAATAATGCTCTACATTAACAGTTGCACACTATATAGAACAACATTATACAATTATATTTGTTCGCAGATATTTGATATGCTGCAAATAAACTCAGCCGATATGGCATGTTTGTTGATACAGGGATACAAATGTTAATGTGATCTTTGATCTTTGAAACTTGAAACTTTGCTAGACCCGCCCCTGCACAGTTACCAGCTGTCAGCGACTTAGAAAAGGATCCTGGTGTTATTTGTCTCTCAGAAACAGCTCATAACTTCCCTTCAACTCATTCATGTCGCCTAAAAGGTAAACAAGCAAGAGAGATGGGACTTGTGTTAGAAATGCTGATCAGCTGATCATTGATCAGTTTTGTGATTGAAGTAGCAACAGGAAAGGGAGGGGGAGAGAATGAGAGAAGAAGAAACAGCTGTGCAGCATAAAAACGCAGAATAACTCCAGCGTTGTGTCTTTTTCCATTCTAGCTGAAGTCCGGGACAAACTGTTCCTTTTCAGCTCAATACGAAATGCATAATATTTGTGTTCCTTCTCCACTGGTGCAGGCAAGCTACAGTTGTAGCCACAGCTGCCCTGGGGCAGACTGTCAGAAACGAGGCTGCCATATCGCGCCATCGGCCCCTCTGGCCAACACCAGTAGGCAATAGGTGAAGTGTCTTTCCCAAGGACACAATGGCCGAGACTGTCCAAGGCGGGGCTTGAACCAACAACCTTCCGATTACAATCAATCAATCAATCTTTATTTATAAAGCACTTTTCATACAAAAAAAATGTAGTACAAAGTGCTTTACATGGTTAAAAGCAGCCCACCCCACCTCCAACTCACTCCCCACACTCTCATTAACATAAACAATGTGAATACACACATATCTCCCCCCCCACACACAAACACACACACACTTAAAGAGTAAAATTGGGCTGGGTACGCATGTGCCAAGTGAGGAAACACTATCACAGGGAGCCGTCTGCACACAGACCGCAGCCTCCGGGCTGGGCACACAGCAGGAGGGAGGCAAAAAAGCCCCCCAACCAGGCTGAGAGGACCCCCAGAAACCCAGCAGCCACGGTCGATCACAGCCCCGGTGCAGAGAGCCCCTTCTGAGGAAACACTGGAGATATGACGCAATACGATGTATACAGGGTAAAATGATAAAATAAATAAGAACGGGATACAATATAAATATAAATATAAATAGAGTAAGGAAGATTAAAAAATGAATAAGAATAAAATCAATAAATATTAGGTAAAACCTAATCCAAAATTAAAAATAGAATAACAGGATAGAATAAATAAGCATAAAATAAATAAACGCTAAGTAAAAGCTAAATTAAAAAGGTGGTCTTGAGCCTGTTCTTAAAAACATGTACGTTCTCTGCAGCCCTGAGCTCCTCCGGCAGGCTGTTCCACAGACGAGGACCATACCACTGAAAAGCTGCCTCTCCGTGAGTATGTGTCCTGACTTTAGGGACAATCAAAAGGCCAGTACCAGAGGACCTCAGGGTCCGCGAGGGTTCATATGGTAAAAGCAGAGTTGGCAGTTCGTCTACAAGACGAACTGCCAACTCTTGAGCCACGATCGCCCCCATGATGGATGTTTTACTGTCACCACCAGAGCCAAAGACCAGAGCTGGATTCTTAAAATATTCACATTAAATCCCTACAGCTCCCTCCCACAGTCCAAATAAATGCACTTAGTGGGGATAGGTTAATTGGAAACACTAAATTGCCCATAGGTCTGAATGGGGTAAATGTGAGTGTGACTGGTTTCCTCTGTCTATGTGTTAGCCCTGCGACAGACTGGCAACCTGTCCAGGGTGTAACCTGCCTCTTGCTCAGCTGGGATAGGCTCCAGCGCCCCCAGGGGACCCTAAAAGGGTAAGCAGAAGTGAATGGATGGAACTACAGTCTTATTCTGATCATCCAGACAGATTAACTGAATATTATCAGGTCCTGAGTAGAGAGAGTCTGACTGGATGTTGCTACTGGGAGGAGGAGTCTAAAGAGGTTAAAGGAAAAAGATGTGGAAAATCTTCCTTCCTGAATTGATTACTACAAAGGTAATCATGGAACTTGCAGATAAGAAACAGATGTATAAATCCAAATGTGATCAAATAAAGTGCAACAACATAGAAAAAAAGCAACTTATGTCAAACACTCATCTCTGAACTTGAGTACACATGCTTTATTGCACTCTAGGTTTGTGTATTTCAAATAAACATTTTCTGTCTTACAGTTGTTTATTGTACAAAAATATAAAGCCAACATTCGTCTATTCTCCTACTCCTAATTTTGTTTTATGTATGTAGCTAGAGACTGACCACATATGCAGTAACAAATAAAAACATAAATAAGCAAGCTTATTTTTTTTTCCATATATTGTCGCAGTTACACATGCGACTCTCCCCTCTTTTAACAGCTGACAATAAACAGTTTTAATAACAACAGCTGCTTATAAGCTAACATGATGCCAGCTAATGCTAGGTTCCAGTGTCTGAAAAAATCACACTTTCCCTCTGATAAATTGTTTGAATACATTCTCACATAGCACGAAGGTTTCTTTGCTAAGTTTCCAAGTGCAGTTATGTTGGATCCACGTCATAGAAGGTTTCTCTAATGCTGCCTAAAACAAGAGGCTAACAGCACTCTACTGCCAGTGCTGAGATTTTACACACCGTGCCTCTAAGCTCATTTTTGGTGATATCAGAATGATTTGGTGTAAGCGAGATAAACAGAATTCCCACGAATCCAGGACCCAATACTGCTGCTCCCTGGTTAGTGCAACATAGGCAAAACTGCTGGAGTTATAAAAGTTCAATCCCTATAGAGAACTGAGGGAGTTCATGACTTCACAAAAGACCGAAAATACAAATCAGGAGTCACAACTGTAAAAATTAAATAAATAATAATAATAATAATAATAATAATAATAATAATAATAATAATAATAATAATAATAATAATAATTGTACTACTCCCACAGATGAACAACTTGAAACTTGAAATTCTGGATTTATTTATTTATTCATTTGTTTATTTTTTTTTAATCTGAAAAATCACGACTTAACTTTTCACAGAAACAGTGAATACTTAATAGTATTTCCTTGGAACCTGCTTTTGTCTGATCATTTTTTGTCAGTGTCCCGGCACACTGCTGCAACAAACAAGTCAGTTTATTCTGAACTGGGTGATGACTCCTTTAAATGAAAATTAGCTTGTAGCTTGTTATCTGTCTAATGATGTGACTGGATATGTGAGCTCAAATATTATTTGTTGAATTTAGCCTGTTGCATCAGTTGCTCACTTTCTCTTATCTCGGGGTTAACAAACTCAGTTGTTGCTTACTCTGCAGTCTGGAAGAGGACCCTGTACTCTGCACAGACTTGGATGAGCTTTGTTAAACGAGGTTCATGTTAACAGTTTAAATTACGCATTTTTTGGAGGCAGTGACAACCAAAGACAACGGTGTTTGTTACAATCTGAGAAAGGAAGAAGCAACAAATGTATGTTTTTATTATGTTTTTCTGCTTCTATTGCTACTGTTAGTGATGAAAAACCAAGAATGTGCACAGACTATTATTAGTACAAGTAGTAGTAGGATTAAGTAGTCGTAAATTATTAAATATATGAGAATTTGTAAGTTTTTGAGATTTCTATATCATCAATGTGATTTTTGTTTTTCCCACCAAAACACTTGTGATGCAAATTCATATTTATTTTTTTATCTGTCAGGTTCAATAAACACTACATTTTTCACTCTAATTTTCTGCCAATTATTTTATGATTAATGCTTTAAAGAGTTAAAGAGGTTGTGTCATTAACATAATGCTTTTAGAGGACTGTAGCTCATTCTGTGTGTCTGTAGCAAAGTATTTAAACAGTTAAAAAAAATTCTCAGTTTAAGTTACAGGTACAAAAAAAAATCCTTGAAATGAAGCTCAAAAAATCTAGAGAGAACTATGGTGCAAGTTGATTTCGAACTTATTTTCATAAAAAAGGGCGATCGTGGCAGTTTGTCTTTTAACCAGAAGGTTGCTGGTTCTAGTCCCGGCTCGGACAGTCTAGGTTGTTGTGTCCTTGGGCAAGACACTTCACCTACTGCCTACTGGTGGTGGTCAGAGGGCCTGGTGGCGCCAGTGTCCGGCAGCCTCGCCTCTGTCAGGGTAGCTGTGGCTGCAATGTAGCTGGCATCACCAGTGTGTGAATGTGTGTGTGAATGAGTGGAAGGCTGAATGTGTAAAGCGCTTTGGGGTCCTTAGGGACTAGTAAAGGGCTATATAAATACAGGCCAAAAATAGCATCTACATTTGGATGGTAAACACTCCTTTAAACACCATCACAGAAAACAGATTTCACAGTGTTGCCGTTTTCTATATGTTGAAACATATAGAAAACCTTGTGTCAGATATATATTTTTGCAACTCTGAATATAAAAAAAAATATGTCAAATTTTTCTTCTGGTTGCTTCCAATGCTGTGTTTGTAGTTCATGTAGTTTTGGTCAGTCAGTGTAATAATCAGCATCATGAACAGAATCAGATGTTGTGATGAGTGAATGAAGTCAGACTGTAGATTTTCCTTCTTCTAGCTGTACTGACTGACCTTTGACCTCATGTGTTGATGACTCTTCACCTCTGTCTCCTCTCACAGGGAGAAGATGATCTGCAGGATCCTGCTGCTCATCATCCTCACCTCATGTGTCTCTGGTTAGTTTACAGCTTCACTTTATGAACTCCAAATAAAGCTCAACAACAGATTTGTTCCAGTTCTCAGTGTGTCTGTTCCTCTCTTTCCCTCTCTGTCTCCTCAACAGGATCATTTGTAGTCAATGTGACACAGACCTCCTATCAGGCAGAGGAGAACCACAACATCACACTGGAGTGGACGTTCACCATCATAGATGACATGTCTTTGATTAGTGTCCTCTGTTATCAGAAAATTGAAGAAAAAATAGTAGTCTTGTACAATTTTGTTCATTATTTTGAGGTGTCAGAGTCTCGGGATGAAAAGTTTTCAGGACGAGTCCAGAGTGACAAAGACGCCCTCAGAGAAGGACGAATCAGACTCCAGCTGTCCAGACTCAGGACTGATGACTCGGGTCTTTATGTTTGTGCAGTGTTTACTAACTACTCCTCAGGTTCAGCAAAATGTGATCTCAAAATCACTGGTAAGTTTATTCAGTAGAATTAATAGATTTTTCAATTTTCACTCGTTCACTGGCTGGACTTTTAATCTGCACTTGATGGAGTTTAATTGTTGAGAATTTTATTATTAGTCAAGATCAGCTTTCATAATTAAAACACATTTCATGCATGTAAGACAAACATCAAAATGTGCTCATGCTGGACATGAACATATGTTAACTGTTTCTTTCTTCTTCTTTTTTTCTTTCTTTTTTTGTCTTTTACAGCAGCTTCTGATCAACTCAGAGATCGACTTTAACACCCAACACAGTTGGGAATGGCACTCACAGCACCACCTCTGATGTGGTGTTTGCCATAATTCAGAAAGAAAGTGCAGACACAAGACTTATTTATAGCTGTAGAGATGAGTTTCTCAGATTACAAGTAATAAATCCAAGTTTCTTTGATGATTTTACATCTCATCAACACCAAATAATTTAATTCCAATTTCTTGTTTAAAATGTATTTTCTGTTTTTTTACAACCTGCAAAATGATCATTAAAGAAGTTAATTATAGGATTTGGCAAAAGTATTTTTTGTTATGGTGTGCTGGCTCTGTGAAGAAACAATACTGGCTTGATCAAGGCTTTCTGTGTTGTGTAAAAATCAACAAAAACAAAACATCAGCTATTTAACACTAATAAAGTGATTGAAAACACTGAGACCTGAGGGCCATGGCCACAAGAAGAAGCATAAATACTCACAGACAGGTAAGTCAAAATTGTTTTATAGTTTTGATATGGACCAAAGAATATACAGATGACTTTCTGAAAAGGTTTGGTGTGAGTAAGGCAGCAAATGGAATTAAACCCAAAAATTAGTTAAGTGAGAGACATTTTAACCATCAGGATAATAAAGAGAATGAAGAAGAGATAACAGTGAAATTCTGAAAAAAATAGTTTTATTTGAATCAATTTGATTTTTAACATGAAACAAAATAACACTTCTCAATGTTTGTTTTTTTTAACATTAGTCAGAAAATTATATATTTATATATCAGTTTGAATTAGCACTTTGAGCAAAATGGCAGTGGTGAAATGTATTTTTAGTTAACTTCTGAAAAGAAACCAGTTTATTAAAAAAATGACAAAATAAATGTAGGTCAAAAAAAACGAAAGCATTTAAACATCTAGTAGAATGGAAACCTTCAGAGTCACAAAATTAAAATATAGAACTTGAATAAATGTGAATAATTCACAGTATTCTACTAAAAAAAATATATCGTGTACAAAAATATTTACAGCAATTATGACACAGAGTGTATTTTTATAGTTCAGAGATTTCACAAATCTCCCTGTAGGTTTAGGGGAAACTAGCCTACATCGATAATTGTTGTCGCTGCTAAAGCTAACTTTAATCTTGTTTTATGATGCTTTAGTAAATAAAATGAAGTAGAAAAATGCTACATCAAATGCTCATTTGATTTAAGTTTGATGTGCTGATAATGTATAAAACAAACAAAAAAATCATAAGGAAGCGTTAAAGCTAGTTTTATGTTTATTGGTAATGAGATGTGGTTCCCAAATGAAGCATCATTCTTGTGTATGTCCATTTGCGTCTTGGGATTACAACCATAACTTATTATTGCAATATTAAACTGTACAAAAAGTTAATCAACTGTTTCCTATATGAGTACTTTGTACACACTAATTTCCCCAAAAAGAATCTGACTGAAAACCAAACATCTCTTCTGAGAAAACTTTATCCTACTTCAAAGGATGTTAGATCTGAGAGGAACTGCAGCCAATCTATACGCTCATGAAGTGATGACATTTGGAAAAAAAAAAAAAGCTCAGGCGTTATTGCTTAGTCTAGATGTCACAAATAAGCCACCTTGCTTATTTTACTTCCTTTGGTATGAAGTTTGCAGTGTGGTTAGGCAACAATAATAATAAGTCAGTTAAATGCAGGAAAAGTTGTGATTAACATTTCTTCAATCCTTCTTTTTCTTCGATGCAATTTTGGACTGCCTCTTTGAGCTTCCCAAATTGCTCAGTTTCAAACAATTCAATTAAAATCAGTTTAAAGTCCTTCATATAGTCTTAGAAAAAATACTAAATGAGACCAATAAATTTGAACAAAAACATATAAAAACACAATAAGAAATCAGTTAAAGCTAGCTTCATGTTTACAGGTAGATGTTAATTCCTTGGTTGTTCACTTCACAATCCATACTAGCTTTGGGAAAAAAACACATGTTGTGCTCATGTCCATGTGCTACAAAAGACAGTCTCTGCCTATATGTTGATGGAAGAGGATAACATTCAAAGTGCTAAGAGGAAGAGGAGGATAAGGAGAATGGAGAGAAGGGGAAGACCGAGGAAGAACCTTCAGAAGCATTGAGGAGCTGATCACACCATGCCGGCTCGTCCAGGTTTATTTCAACAAATGGGTCACTGGAGCAAACTGCTGTGAGAGAGGACAAAGATTGGGATTGAAGAAGACAGTGGATTGCAAAATGGAAAATGCCAACTTATCTGCAAACACCTAATCACTGTGCAGCAGTAAAACATTAAAAAAGTGCCACAGAAACAGACAATGTTCACTTTTAGAGTAAAACTGATGGATCACTTCTGCAGCCAACACAAAATGCAGACATTTTCATTTAAAGCCAAATGGTCTCTACCTTCAGTTGGTCACTGACCGGTTGCTACTGTAGGTCTACCTTTTGAATTTTGCATGAAGTAAAAACATTTCAGGAAAAAAGTCCACATTTGGATGTAGGGATTGATGAGGGAGACATAATTCACATCACTCCTTAGACCAGCGACCACAGTAAGAGTCCCATATACAGCTGTGGTTGGACGTTTCCATACACTCATTATCGGCATGAATGTCATGGTAAATAGTCTGACAAGGATAAAGCCTATTAAATTTTTAATTGTAATCATGGTTGACTACAACTGGCAGGTTTTCTTTGCCGCATAAAACAATTTGTTTAGCAGCACGTATTGGAATAAATATAGGGGCAATCGTGGCTCAAGAGTTGGCAGTTCGTCTTGTAATCAGAAGGTTGCCGGTTTGAGCCCCGACTCCGACAGTCTCAGTCATTGTGTCCTTGGGCAAGACACTTCACCTGTTGCCTACTGGTGGTGGGCAGAGGGCCCGGTGGCGCCAGTGTCCGGCAGCCTCGCCTCTGTCAGTGCGCCCCAGGGTGGCTGTGGCTACAATGTAGCTTGCCATCACCAGTGTGTGAATGTGTGGATGACTGGATGTAGTGTAAAGTAAAACGCTATACAAATACAGGCCATTTACCATAAAGAGTTGAGCCATATGTATACAAAGAATTTCAGTGAATATTTCATGTTTTGTCTTTAGACATACATAGAAGCGAGTTATATTTTGGAGCTTCATGGTAAACTTTCTCGTGCAAGGCCTGCATGATTTCTGAAAATACAATAGAGAAATGACCGTACTGCTTTGTGTTTGTATTTGCATTATTAAAGAAAAATCTTACTTGGGTTGTTGTTGTTTTCATTCTGCTGCTCCCCAATAGCATCAAAGAAAAGGCTGGTACTGCTTGGTGGGTTGGATATCTTGTCAGCTTCATCGCTACTCAGTGAGGGAGTGGTGTTTTCAGCGGGTGAAGTCTCCACACCGTTTGCTTCTGGCTGTTCCTCAGGAGCTGAGTAGAGAGGTCAAACAGAAGACAAACAGGATTTGTAAGATAAGATGTAACTTTCATTAGTGCTGCAGAGTTTTGGGTAATCCCCGCAATGCTAAAGATATTATTTAGTGTAGTTTAAAGCCCTTCCCACAACATACAGTACTTTTTTCGAAACATGTAATTTGCAATCTTATTTGTAATTTGTAATCTTACTGTGTCTCTGTCCTACCCAAAGAATTTTACTTTACTTCTAAAAAGATAACTTATTGATGGCAAAATATCTTGCCTTGTAGTTTAGGCTGTTTAGAAATAATGGCGTAGTGTGGAGGCATATATTCTTGGACCTCTCTGGGCCGCGTATTACAAACAGAGCATTGTTTAAATCCTACTTTAGTGTTGATGCTGATCATGAGTAAAACACAGTGTCACAAAGCTCAAATCTCTCAGTGTGGTTTCTTGTAAATGACAATGCATTCACAGTACTCAGAGGCAAGAAGTCATGAAGTACAAATACATAGTTACTATACCTAAGTAGAATTTTCAGGTATCTGTACTTCTGAAAAACAGTTTCATTTTGTACCGTTCTCTCCAGTGGAGTCCTTTTCCTCCGACTGTAGACTCGTGCCATTAGCGACCGGTGGAGGTGAAAGGTCATCGGTGGCTTCAATATCTTTAGGTACCGGTCGCTCTGAGATGTGACACACATACAAACGCCAAAGCAAACTCATTAGGATCATCTTAAGTGCAGACATGTATATATAAAATGTAATTCCACAGAAACACACCCAGATCATCCAGGTAGACTGGCTCAAAGGTGCCAGTGGGCTGGTTGAGATGACCAACAGGATTTGGACGCTGGAGGTCAAATGAATATGTCTGCACAAACAAACAAAAAAGCAAGCAAGATACTAATAAGCGAACATGATGTGTGTGTACCTGTTTTAATTGTAATATAATAAGCAAAGGCTAAGCGCACAGAAAACAATTTCTACTTCCATTTCTTTTTCTTACCCTGGAGGCTCGCCTCAAGAGGTAGAGGATGATACACAGAATTATAATCACTATGATGATAAGCGCCAGGACAACATAACCTAGAGACAAAGATAAGCAGAGCTGTTTTAAAAGAAGTGGTAATAACATTGGGACCACCCAAAAAAGGGAATGGGCTCTAAAAATTAATATTATGCGGTTATTCTTACATTGTTAAAATCCTTAGAACATCACTTAAAAAAATATAAAAGTATTTAAAAATGCAAAAGTAGAATTGCAGAGAAATTACAGTGTCAATTTCTTATCATGTAATCAGCATTGCAACCACAGGGGGACACTAGCATTTTTTATGGTTGATTTTTTTTTAGTCCCACCAAGTAAGAAAAACTAAAAGGTGTCTCGCCCAGGCAGCATACATATTTGAGCCAAATCTAGCCTACTTTTGGCACTGGCCAGTGTTCTGTGTGGCATGTCGTGTCAAAACTTTGGTGGAACTGTGGCTGAGTAGTGGTAACCAGGCACATCCTGAGTAAGTGCTGCCAGTCATAACCCAAGGCAGCTCACAGGAAACCACTGATATGTGCCAAAAATCCGTTAACATCTAAAAAATTTCACTGTTTTGTTTTTTCTTTTGTTTTTTTAAAATATAGATTCTAGATCCTATTTATTACCACTGAAACAACTGGCCACTGTAGTTTTAAGAAGTTCACTACAACATTAGTGTCCATTTGGACAGTTGAAAATGATAGCAGAATAAAACAGACAGATGTTTAAATACATAATAGATAATATAATAAAGATTCTTACCTGCAGACGAGCCAGCTGGAGGGGGTGCTAAAAGAAACAAACAGCAGGCTCAGTAATTCAGCTAAAGTCAGTTTATGTTTTTTTATAATGGAAAAGTGAAGCAAATTCACTTTATAGGTAAAAGCGTAGCATATGTCTGAATATTTAAATTACAAGAGGATGAGCATTTGATTTTGCTTTAGTTAATTTGCAACATTTACAAGTGACTTTCTGTTTAGCAGGCACTATTTAAGCATAGTGATTCAATTTAAGTCAGTAACTCCTTTCCATCTATCCATATGTCCTGTTAGTATCCATGTGATTACTATTCAGAAACTGCTTTTCAAAAAAAAAAAACCTTTAAGGATTATTTCGGTTTAATATCCCAAAGAATCGATTAAGGTTTTCCACAAGGATCAGTACTGGGCCCCTTTTAATACTTGTTTGTTTACAATTTTATTAAAATGATACTTTTATATCTACTACTTACGTACTTTTCTATCTACCCCTCACCAGGTCTGCCTTTGTTTTAGTCCTGTCTATAGGAAACACCCTAAAACCTGCAAATTAAAATACCCTGAACTTTGGTTCGATTGCAGGCTGTCCAACAAAGTTCAAACTGAACTTGGAGTGTATTTCTATTTTCAATAGGACGATATGTTTTTCTCTCTACTATACATTAAAATTACTTTTTATAATCCACAACAAGAACTATCTAGCTAATGGCCAAGTTTAAATAAAGCAATGAACCTATTTCTATTTCATGTTGACTTTGTGATTTCCAAACATATTTCTGCTGATATGTTGCTTCTTTTGGATTATTTATAATGTGACTAACCCTTATTCTAAATCTTAGTTAACTTTATTGTTTTAATTGTCTTTAAAATGATAGATAAAGATGTTTTACATGTTACATGTTTGTTTTGAGCACTATATATCATTTTAGATACAAGAGATCAAAAGTCAAGCAGAAACTTACTCCTTCTGCTTGACAATATGGCTCAAATGATTAACCTGAATTGATATTTAAGTCCTAATTTTAAAAAAGAAAGAGGAAAAAAGGGGTACAAGTGTGCTGCTTTGTGGTCCTTTTATGTGATACGGTGACGTGCCACTGTGTCTGAATATTCAGTTTGACGGTGTGTTAGAATAGGGTGAGAGTGTTTGAGTGGTTGTGTCTGCAGCCTGCTTACAGCTACAGAGCGTGTGAGCCTGCGAGTGTTGTGGTTTGATGCACAGGAAGACAACTTGGGGCGCAGAACTTGTGCATGCGCTTTCTGAATATGTGACGGTACCTGTAGTTCCTGAGCTGGTACTTGGTGTCTTTTGAGTCATTTTACCACCACGGTCTGCTCCTCCTTGTGTGACTATGCTGGTAGTCTCTTTCGTTGGTACATTAGTACTTGTTAGAGTAGTAGCCACTGTGCCTCCAGGCTGTGAAGAGTAACAAACATCCTTTGGTTGTAAACATTTCATCCTGTAATCTGCCTGATTTCTGTTTCACTCATTGAATATGAAGGCATCTGACTCTGTACAGCAGTAGTTTCTGATTCAAATGGCTTCCTGTGAGGAGTCTTTGTAGTTCAAGTGAGTTATTTTTTGATGTGGGAAGCCATGTCTATAGACTGTGAATAAAAAAAAATAAAGGTGACTGTAGCCACCGTGGTATCACCCAGTGGTTTTAGAAGTCTTATTTCGAAGGCTTGAGTTGAAAACTTTTCTAGACGCCATCTTGTTTTTTTGAAATTTGACGTCACCATTGAAGGATGAGTCTGGATGTGAAACCGAGTTCACTGCATACTCGTGCAGAAGCCACAACCTAATTCATACACTCCTTTCTCATCTATTTTACTCAAATTAGACTATAAATTAAAAAAAGGACATTATGTTGAGTCCAATATGACTTTAAACTAGCATCAGAGTCCATAAACTCCGGAAACAAAGCTCCCCCACAGGAGTTTCCGCACCGGAAGTAGCATATGCTAACGTGCACATAGTCAATTGTGTTGCTAGGACTGATTGGAGGCAAATTTCATTTCAAAAGACTACTCGAGGGAAGCCTTGGTAAAAGCATGGTTTTGTACAAAGTGTGCAAAACGGAGTTTGCATACCACCGTAGCACTTCAACCTTATGTTACCATCTAAATGCAAAACATGTTGCAGCGAGCGCAGAAACTATGGGAGCTGTTAGCGCTAGCAGTCCAAGTACCAACAAAAGGTGTCGGCAGCCCAAACTTCAGGCTTCAGGACCAATATTAGTAAGTCAACAAACTTTGGATGGATTGCTCTGGACTGTAGACCACTATCAGTGGTAGAAGATGTACAAGAAAATGTGCTACAGTTAGCGTCAGGTGATCCAACTTTCTAACTGCCATGGCGAAAGACTATTTTAAGTAAAATTCAACAGCTTTTTGACATTGATAAATAAGCAAAATTAGATGCATTACAGACAGCCCTGCTAATATGGAGGAACTACACCAGGAACAAACAAGACTGGGGCAACAGAAAGAGCCACTCATACAGGATGTTTCCACACTGTGGAATTCAGCCCTGGATTTGGTTTCTCGTCTATTAAAGAATCAAGAGGCTGTTTTTACTGCTTTAGACAAACAAAAGCACAAGCTAGTCATTTTAACTCCATCAGAGCTGGTAAAACTCCTAAAGCTGCCGACTGTCCTTGAGCCATGCAGGTAAATAATACTATTTTTAACAGTTTCTTCAAAAAGCCCTATAGTTACAGTTATTATGTGGATAAATAATGAATTTCTTGAACTTTGTACTACCGGTTTGTGACTGAGCTTCTTGGAGGTGAGACATGTGTCTCATGTTCAGTGGTTTTACCTGCTTTCTGCCGCCTGCATCACAACATGGTCTCTGATGATGACTCAAACTACATGGTGAAATTTAAGACTGCCTTCACAAAGGATCTATCCCAACGTGTAGCTACACTCAACCATCAGTGGCTCAAGATAGCTATTGTGCTTGACCCACGCTTTAAGGACTTCACATGTCTTGCAAGGGTAGAGCGAGAAGAGGCTTGGACCAGCCTTGAGGCCCTGCTGCAGGAACAGTGTAAAAATGCCACCACAAAGGAGCCAGCAAAGACTAAGACCCTCCTCCTCTCTTCATTGTCTTCATCAGCAAGACAGACTGTCCACTGCAGTGGTGGTCCAGTCGAGCAGGGACCTACCCACAGCTGTCTGTCCTGGTATTTGATTAGTGCTGCCACTTCTGTCCCATGTGGGAGACAGTTCTCATTTGCAGCTCACATAGTAACAAAAAAGAGAGCTGTCTTGAAAATGTGAACAGGTTAGTTTGTCTAAGTAACTGGCTGAAAGAGACCGACAGTAAATAAGCATGGAGGTATAGTGAGTCCAATGGGTTTGCTATTTTCTTGCACTGAAATGTTCGATGATCACACTGTTTTAGCCTAATGTTAAAATAATGTTGGCAAAGGTTACTCAGAGTTTAAAGGTGAAGCTGGTCAAATAACCTTTTATGTTTTTGCCTTATTTTTTTAAACTGCACTTTATGTTGAAACAAGTATTATTATTATTATTAATTAAAGACAATACCATTTCGAAAATTTACTTAAAGTACTTAAAATAGCACTTTATTTTTAAGTCTGCCCAATTTTGGAGAGGGATATTATTTTTTTTCTATTTTTTTCTTTCCAGAAATTAAAAGTGCTTAAGTTCACAATATTCATGTCCATGTCTATTATTTGATTCTGTCGCCCACTAAAACATTTTGGATTAAAAAAACATTTGCGCTTTGGGGCAAATTTTCTTGTGTGATTAAATGCAATTAATCAGATTAATTAATTACAAAGCCTCCAGTTAATTAGATTAATTTTTTTAATCAAGTCCCACCCCTAGTAATGCTAACTTACTACTATGAGCTTTGGCAAATAAAATAATAATTTCAACTATGAGTATCCTACCTTGACTTGGGTGTTGTGATTAATTATTAATAAGGAATTAAACAAAGCTATGAAATTGGTGTGCTCAGTGTTATTCATCCTTTGCTGAACTGTTATATTTTTCTTCATCAGTAGCAGAAAATAACTATTTGGGATGTAAAGCTGTTAATGGAGAATCAAGTCAAAGATTAAACTGAATTTGTGAAAACAGAAATTGAATAATTGCTCTTTATGTTGTGTGATGATCAGAGTTGTGATTAAAGGCAGTAAACGACAGCTTGTGGTTCTCCAACTCTCTTTACGTCTGTGCAGCTACTCTGCTTTTAACTACGCAGCTTCATAGTGACAACAAGACTTCAGGAAGTGACTGCATGTTGTGCACCAGGAAATAGCTCCACCATGTAACTGTGCATAAAGCCTGAGTAGGTGGCTTTTTGCACTTTAAAAAGAACCAGACTGCTGTAGATGTTACTTTTTATTCCCTTCCTAAAATAAAGCCTATTTGAAGTTTATGGTCACTGAATGGATGCCAATAATGTGAACTCATAAGCATGAATTCCCAAACCAGACTTTGCCGTTTTACACTTTGAGAACCAAGATTTGCTATTTAACTTTGAGATAATTGACTTACCATACTGTTTGTTTCCTCTGCTGTAGTACTCTCAGGGTCTGTGTCATTTTGCATCTTATTTTCAGTTCCATTTAAAACGTATGTGGCAGCGATTGAGGGGACAGGAGAAACTGTACCTGACATAAAGGAGAGACGCATAAAATCACTTTGAGCCACAGTTAACCTCCCCCCTCTGAAAATAGCACTGTAAAATAATAAACTATTACAACTCTGCAAATAATGTAGTGATATAAAAAATAAATAGAGTGACACAGTTATGCAACAACACAAGAGAAACAGCAGTCTGCTTCAGAAGATAAACCAATGCAGATTTTTATGGTAGTTTAAGAAGCTACAGAGTGCTGACCAGGTTCAGGGGTTAGTGTCTAAATCTGAATAGATTTACACAATACATGAGTTGTTCTTATCACAGAGGACATTTATACTGTAGCATTGCTACTTTTTTAAGGACAAAAATACTCCAATATTCTCTACATTACATCAGAAAGGAAATCAATATAATGTGATTTTCAGGTTATCAGATCAAGTGACTTTTATTTCTACAGCCTAATATTACATGTAAGGGTTCATAGACTTTACAGGCATAAACAAAACATATTAAGGACATCAGAGAATTATTCAAATGCTTTCAAAAAGTCAGACTCTTGCTTTTTGTCCTTTTCATACCACAGGTCCATCTGTATTTGGACTTGTGGTATGCAAGAACCTTGATATTCTCAGCTTGTTTTATGTTAATTAAATAATTTTCTAATTTCCCGTGGAACATACCAGTGGGTTGCACATGACTTGCACCATTTTGTCCCAGGCAAATAGGAGAAACTGCTAGAACTGAAACAAAGAGAGAGAATGAGCAACAGATAAACATGAGGTTAAAAATGAGCCAGTTAGTCATGGAAAGAGATCAAATTAAATAAAAACATCTGAAATTGCCTCAGGACGCAGACTGTGGGTGTGCAACATGATTCTACACTTTACCCTAACAAGTAAATGTCATCCAGATTCTGTGGCTAGCCAGTGTGAGATACACAAACCAACTAAACATGCTCATTTACGGTCACTTGTTTGACAAAGCACACTTGTTAACTGCTGCTGCAAATACGTGTGAAAAACAGAACAGCTGGTGTGAAAATGAGAGCAGAGAATGGTGAGAGAAGCAGGACAGGAGATATATCATTTTAAATCGTATCAATCAGTCAGTTACAAACTTTCAGTCACTCTGCACTCTGACCTTTGACCTCTCTACCAAAGTTCCTCTGTAAGCCTGCAAACCTTATCTGTATATTACATTGTTATATGTACTGCATACATGTTCTGTGGTCCTAATTTATAGTAATTACAGCAACCAAAACACTTTCATGTTTACAGAGGCATTCACGTTTTTTGTGGTTGACAAATAATTCAAATAATTATAGCTAAAGAGAAAAGCCTCATGTTGAATTAATACATTTTGCTAATCTGTTAATATTTGCATTGATTTGCACAAAAAGCAGATTCAAAGAAGGGCGTGCATATGGCGAGATTCGTGTGCTCCCAGATTACTTCCTGGATATGTCATGCTTCTCGAGTCCCTGAATGACGCTGAAATGTAATCAAATGCATGCAAGTGCAGATTTAAGAGCAAATCAAGGCTTTCCTTGTGTTGGTCAAAGAAAGGTTTGATGTGGAGCAAAAACTCGAGCCTCCTGCAGCGTCTGACCGTAAAAACAATCTGAACGTTGCCCTTGAAAGCTTCTGAGTTTTTGAGCGCGCACAAGGACCCCGATCGCAAGTTTTTCTGTTCCCTTTTAATTTTATTTTTAACTTACCACAAATTCAAACTTCCTCTAGCGAGATAATAGAGCGTGAAATCAGAGATGAAAGCTGCGTGACAGTTGAGTTAAACTCACCGAGGAAGCAGACACGGCTCCACAGCTTCATGGTGGTGATGAATTTACTTTTCTCTCTCTCTCCTACTCACTGAGATTTTAGCCACTTAAAGTTGACGTATGACCATCAGCAGGACTGGTGAGTTTCCTTTTTTGTTTTTTCCTTATTTTGTCCTTTTTAAAGCGATCCTCTTCTTCTGATGCTGCTCTCGCTCCTTAGCTATGAGCTTTCTGCTTGCCGCTTTCTCTCTCTCTTCCTCTCTCTCACGCTCTCCTCCCGCCCTCACTGTGTCTCTTGTCACTCAGTGCCTGTTTCATTTGTGCTTAGTGCTCTATGCTTGTTCTGTTAATGCACGCTACACAAGCTAAAGCATGCTGAAAACAGGGCGGTTGATTGATGTGGGCCCTTTATTTCGAAGAATCTTAAAGTTTTGTACCTTCATCCAACAACTTTAGGATGAAGCTGAACCTGGACTGTGGGTTACAACCTATGACCCGGCATCAGTTTTGGGTTAGTCGCTGGTCCTTGAGTTGCAGGTTGGGATTATAATCTCTGTAATAATAATAATCAGATGAAAACACTGAAAAAAGGAGAGCATCATA
>NW_005187839.1:103324-111459 GCF_000239375.1 Pundamilia nyererei
CAGTAGGCCCCTGCTCTGGCCCTGTTATCCCGGTGGTACGGGCCAAATCGTATTAAAATCCCCTCCCTCCCTCCATCCCTCCCTCCCCACTTATTTCTGAACATCTCAACCCACTGTTCTCGCTCTCATATTCTCTATATGATCTGCATGTATCTCCACCCTCTCATGTTTCCCTCGCTCTCAGGAACTGAGTCATCGACCACAGGCACAGGATGCTAGCTCAGTTTTGGCCTCTCACCTCAGAAACACATCGGCAGGACCTCTTTAGTGTTAATTTTCACTGGTTTAAAGCCACGACACACCATATAGCATTTTAAAAAATGCTTACACAAACTCCAGAAAGGGAAACGATTGCCTAAAGTGTTTGAAATCCAGCTTTTGGTGCATTAGATGCTTTAAATTTGCAGCTTTTGTCCCATTTTTTTAACCACAGTCTCAATGTTTTGATCCAGATTATTGAATGTCTCAAGCTTTTTGTGGCTTACAATAGTTTTCAACTTGCGTGTCTTGTCAGATTTCGCACAGTGATTCTCATGTGATGTCTAATGTTAACCACACGAGGGAGAAGTTACACAAAACTACAGCACAGACATCACTGATGTTGCAAAGATGACACTGATAAAGGATGGCAACAATATAAGAGACAGAGCAAGATCAAGATCAGTAATTTCAGATGAAATTTGAGCCGCTGTGCTAAACATGGTTTAAACATGTCAGGTCGGGTCTTGGACTCCACCTCTCTGGGAACATCTCAGCCCCCCACCCCCCCCAGGTGTGGGGGCCTATATCTCCCCTCACCACACTCCCTGGCGGTGGCTGATGCCCTCATCCATCGATGTGTTGGTGGATCCTGGCGCCCGTGGCTTGGTCGGGGCACCCTCGGCAGGGCCACCCCCCACGTATCTCTGCTTGGACTCTCGCACTCTAGGGGGCCTCTGGATGTCTGGGGCCTGGATCTCCACCATACCTGCTTCATGCCCTGGGGGGCAGGGCTATGACTCCCCACACCCTCTAGCAGATAGTTGCATGGAGAAACCTTTTGAGGTTGTGACAGCAGGTGTACACACGGGCGCTCACAGAAAAACACTATATCTTCCTTGGCTGCTGCCTCAAAGCATACTGTGCACCGTCGGTCTTGTGTGCTGTTCAGTAACATTCAATATTTATTATTTACTGTTACTCTACTTACCTTGGTTGTTGCTGCTCTCCCTGCTGTGTTGTTCTCTTTTTGCTTGTTTTCTTTTTTGTTCCAACAGGTGATCCGGAGGATTATTTTTTAGTGTCTTCTCTCACTGACCCTCTTCCCCCCTATTTTTCTTTCTTTCCCTTTCCTATCCCCCATTCATGTCTGTCCAGTCTCTAATAACTTAAAATAAATAAATTATTATTAATAATAATAATAAAAACAATAATAAAGATCAATCAAATGGACCAATATACCAATGTAAAGCCATAATGACCCACTTGGAAAAACAAATCCGCTGGGCATCTTTTTTAGCAGACAATAATTCTGATTGCTAAAGTACCGAACAAAACAGGCAAAAAAAAAGAAAACAAAAAAGAAATGTACAGACACAGTGTCTCACAGTATAATGTAATCATATTGTAAATAGACTGCTGCTTTTCCTCTCTAACTAATTGCACACTCAAAGTGCTTTCAGTACATTCACCCAATTATGCCCATTTAGTGACTTCTAAACCAAAACACCTTGTCTTAACACACACGCACTGCAAGGATACGTTACCATGCATGCCATGTAATTTGATAAACGACCCACTAAACCTCTTCCTGAGCCACAACTGCCCCCAGGAAACAGATGCAGTCATGACATGGTATTTGAGGAGGAAACTGAAAGATTAAAAACGGTACATCATGTCAGCTCGCTTTCATTTTCAGCAACATTTGAAATCTTAAAAATATTCTTAACAACAATACTGTGTCATTGATATAAGGAAGTAATATCCTTAGCCTGAAACACTGCCCAGCCGCCTTTTTATACACAATTGACAAAAATAATAAGATATTTATTAATGAAGTGACTTGTTTTTTATTTAATTTATTTAATTTTTGACTTCTAACATTGATGTTGCCCCTGTCAGAGGAAAGAAGCTTCAGTTCATTCACTAAAACCCCCAAAACTCCCCGCTCTCCTTCCATGGCAGTTTTTCATTCTGGGGCAATAGATCAAAACATCACAACAGAGAGTTTGAAGTCAAGGCTTCATGAGGTGGTTAATGTTGGTTACCAATTGCTGTTACTGGTGCTGTTCTTCCCATCTATTCCCACCTACCCCCCATTTACCTTTTACCTTGATTTTTTTAAATAACCATTTCAAACTATTTACAGAACAATCAGCTGTTCTTCATTCAATAAGATGCCACACAAATTATTTGTGCCACTCCTCTCTCTCTCTCTCTCTCTCTCTCGCCGTCACTCCTAAAACTTCCCCAGTTTTGTTTTTTTTGTTGTTGTTTTTTTGCTCATAAGCACAGAGTGCTTGCTAGCACTGTCCTTAGACAGTAAACGTGACGAAACTATTGAGGAAAAAACACAGTGTATATATTGTTTATCATGACTGGTTTTACGTGGCCTATCAACACAGTTTAAAAACTGGGATATGTCACCTTGCTTTGTCTTTAAGTGGTCATGTGATTGGCTTACCACGACTACTTTATTCTTTGTCAGTCATACAGCAACACTCATGCGATTGTTTTGCCCCCTTAGCTCCAGGTGTTGTGCTAGACCAGACCTTCCCAAAGTGTGGGGCCCGCCCCCTAGAGGGCGCGCAGAACCATTGCAGGAGGGGGCTGCGGTATGAAAAGGAAAAAAAAAACAAAAACAGTGCTTGGACACTGCTAGCATAATGGACAGGTTTTTTGACGGGGCTCCAATACAAACGCAAAGCAGGAGATGAAGCATAGCTGTTTCCAAACCAACTTCATTCTAAGCCAAAGACTAGAAAATATGGTGAAGCATATCTGCCCTTTGGCTTCACCTGCACAAGTGCCGAGGTAGGTCTCCCCTGCAGAATTGGTTTCCCTTCATCGGGAGCAGCGCTGGGCTCTTCAAATCACGGACAAACAGTATCCCACATTCTTGATTTTTAGTTCACAAACACTCCTTGTAATGACTAACTACTCCTGACATTTTGGAGATGTTAGCTCTTTATACAGTAAAGTTACAGCGGGATACAAATAACATCAGGCTGATCCTGCCACGATTTGTTTGTTATTCCCATCACTGACCCCAACTAATATTACTGACAACCATCAATGAAAATAGTACTACTGGTAAGTCCGAGCTCACCTCAAAAGTGATAAACAAGACAGCAAAGACCAAGTGAGGAATAATGCTGGAGCTGATGGAGGTGAGCCAACCAGCATGAACATGATTTCCTGCAACCAATCAGCACAAGGCGTGAGTCAGCGAGGAGAGAGCAGGTTAAAAAGAACGATAGTCAGCTCAGTAAATGGATGGTAAATATTTCAGGAGACAGAGGTGTACATAACAATGAGTAGTTATAAAAATAAATAAATCATATTATGAGACATATACAGCTGATGAGATGTAGAAAAAATATAAAGCAAACATTTTTTTTGTTGCTTTGTATGAAGAAAACCCGACAAAGTAACTAACTGAATCTCACCATGACTACATTTTAACTCTTTCTTCACTAGTTGTGAAAATGACACACATGGCCTATTTGTGGCTAGCTGGCCACAGTCAGAACCTGTTGCTTCTACAGCAGCTCCAGTACACCTTGAAACCAAGAGGTTTCAGTTTGCATACTCTGAGGACCAACTCAGCTTTTGACCTTTGCCAGTCCGAGCAGATGGCACGCAAATGTCAACGAGCACTTTGTAAAATATCACACGCATGAATCATTATTCTGGTGGAAACTGTGGGATTCAAACCCTGGACCTTTACATACCTGTGGTGACTGTATGAACTAGAAAAGCACAGTTCTGAGAGCTAACTTGAAAGTCTTGTTTGCATTTTATCAGTATTGATTTTCATTCTTTGTGAGTTATTACTGAGACTAACAGTCAACAACCAGATTCAGTATCTTCTGGTCCTCTTCTGTTCATCTAATGGAAATTCTTGGATGAATTCTTTCAAGTCCTTTGGAAGCCCAAGCTTAAATTTACTAACTTTACCTGGGGTGATAAACACTTACCTCATAATGTAACTGACTGGGACATAGACTTTGTCCCTTTCAAATATTTTCCTCAACCAGTTGCAGCAGGTGGCTGCCCCTCCCTGAGCCTGATACTGCTGATTTCTTCCTGTTAAAATGGAGTTTTTCCTCTCCACAGTCACCAAGTGCCTGTTGTCTTTATCCTCCAGTATAAACTCACTTTAGTCAACTGTTGTAGTGAACTGGAGATGTATACATAAAACTGAATCAAATGTAATCGTACCAAATACTATGAAAATTGAAACTATGTAGAAATATGGATTTATTATACTAAACCTGAACCACCTACACTCACCTTCCAATTTATTAAGCACACCTTGCTATACTGTAACTGCTTTAACCCCCTTTAATTTTTCATGGCACTAATAGCGTCCTGGAATCCGTGCTGAGAGATGTTGGTTCATATTGACTTGATGGCATCACACAGTTACACATATCCATGATGAAAATCTCATGGTCCACCACATCCCAAAGGTCCTCTATTGGATTGAGATCCCTGTGACACTGTGTGACAGGGTGCATTATCCAACTAAAAGCAGCCATCACCATTTGTATGCTGTGGTCATAACTCAGGTAGGCTGTGACATTGAAACAATGCTACATTGGTACCACAGACTCAAAATGTGCCTCCAGCAGCAGTCTGAATTGTTGACAAATTTTGTGATAGTGCATAGCTTTCATTCATTTTAGGCCAAATTCTGACCCTGTCATCTAAATGTTGCAGTATAAATTGAGTCTCATCAGACCAGGCAACATTTTTCTATCTTGTAGAAATGCTTGCTTTAATTTCCTGTTATTAGCTGGTAGGAGTGGCATCCGGTTTGGTCACAAGCCCCAGCTAAAACCCACCTAGTTCAAGGTTCAACGTGTTGTGCATTCAGAGATGCTCTCCTGCATATCTTGGTTGTAATGAGTGGTTATTTGAGTTACTGCTGCCTTCTAATCAGCGTGAAACATTCTGGACATTCTCCTCTGAAAGGAACCACTGCTCACTGGATATTTTCTCTTTTTTAGATCATTCTCTGTAACCCTAGAAAAGGATGTGTGAAAAAATCCCAGCAGATTAGCAATACTCAGACAGTCCATCTTAAATCAGCCCTCTTGTCCATTGTGATGCTCAGTTTGAACTTCAGCAGGTTTCTTTGACCATGTCTACACTGAGCTGCTGCCATGTGTTTGGCTTATTTGCAAGCACCAAACATACAACATCCAGCATGCACAGTTCTCATAGTTCTGTTAGCTGAGTCTCCAAATCTCTAAACACCATGCGTTAAGGGAACACAACTATAGTTCAAGAAACTTAATGTACTTGACAAAATAAGAGAGAGGACCCACAGTTGAAAAAAAAGGGGAAGAACATCATGTGACAGCCACCATCTGACTCAGGATTCTCCCCAAAACT
This sequence comes from Pundamilia nyererei, assembly GCF_000239375.1. Taxonomy (NCBI): domain Eukaryota; kingdom Metazoa; phylum Chordata; class Actinopteri; order Cichliformes; family Cichlidae; genus Pundamilia; species Pundamilia nyererei. Next base: position 108,926 of record NW_005187839.1, read on the forward strand.
AAAATTAATGAACTGAACTAATACTTAAGCAGGACTGCTGGGAACTTCCAACTCAATGTGTAGATGTTACCTCTTTTATACAGTATGTGGCAAAACCCACCAATTTAATTTAAGTGCTTAGGGGGTCATATAATCTACTGTGCAATATAAAGCGCCTTGAGGCAACTGTTGTTGTGATTTGGCGCTATATAAATAAAACTGAATTGAATTGAATTGAATTAAGCGCAATTAGAAACACTAAGAAAGCCAGATTTGTAAAAAGGTACTAAAAAAATTTTGTTGGGGCAATTCAAAGTGTTCAGCTGAACAGGGAAATATTGTCGGTCTGCTCTTACCCTTACCCTACTTCTACCCTACTCTTCCTCTTCCTGCTCTGTTATTTTTTTATCTAACACCTGCAAAAGTCACTTGAGGTCTCTTTAATATTTTGACACGTGACTGAGTTGTTCTTCCAAGTTTGAACAGGTGCAATATGACTGAGACCTAATGAACCCACTGTGTTGTACTTTAAAGACGAGTGCTATATGATGACCTTTATGCTGATTTGCTGCTAAAGCGGTGTTTGGATCAGTGGAATTGTGCTTAGAGTTAGAAGCTTGGAGTCATGTTGCTGACACAGCAGCTTTGTGTTTTCAGTACATAATTCCAATTTTCATGTGTATTTATTCAGAAAAATCAGCAGTGAGGATGATGGAAAGCAGTGACATCGTAAATAACAACAGCAATACATATGAAGCTTTCCTTCTTTATAAATAAAATACAGTATGAGACATATAACTGTTTTGTGATGAAAAATTGTGTATAAAACATTTACTATGTTGAATTTTTCTTCTGTTGAATAAGTGAAGTAGGACAAAGTGTCACGGCCAGCGGGAGCTGACTGTGTGTTGTGAGCAGAATAGTGGACCCAAACGCAGAAGACGGGAGGAGACGGTACAGAACTTTAAACAAAAAGCGAGACTTTAATAGGGCTGATGACAAGAGTGCAAAACAAAACAACACGAACAGTGGCAAGGCTAAACTGAAACCTAAACTGGAAACACTAGAAATGACTATGACGACTATGAACATGATTTTGTGCAGGCATGAAAGAAACTGTGAAATACAAACATGAACTAGACACATGAACAAGCCCTGAACAAAATCATGAAAATCTTGGAAACCTGAAGTGACACGGAGGGCAGGAAAACTGACAACCTGACACAGAACAAAGGAAGAAGGAGGACTTAAATACACACAGGGGAAGTGGAAACACACGGGGAAACAGCTGACTCAAATGAACATAACAACATCACAGAAGAAGAGTAAAACTAAACACATTAAAGAAAGAAACACAAGACTTTCAAAATAAAACAGGAAACATGGAGCGACGTAGATATGACGACACAGGCTTGACAACATGAAACACGCAAACAAGAAATACATAACAAATAGCACAGAAGGCCTGGGTGAAACAGACTAAACTAAAATTCACGGCCAATTAATAATCACAAACTCCACATTATCTTCAAAATATAACAAGAGATCAAAACCAACTGAAAGCGCTGGTGAATTTATACTGTTTGTTCTTTGAGCTGTTCCTTTATTTCCCATGAGTATTAACAGCACAGTGGTCAGATCTACATACACTATATAACCAAAAGTATTTACTTCTCTGCCATCACATGCATGTGAACTGGAGTGACAGGGTTTCATATGATGTTGGCCCAAACATTTTCAACTTAGGTTTAGGAGAGTTTATGAGAATTTTTCACCATTCTTCCAGAAGTGCGTCTGTGAGGTCAGACACTGATGTTGGATATGAAGACTTGGCTCACAGTCTCCACTTCAGTTCATCCCAGAAGTGTTGGGTTGAGGTCAGGACTCTGTGCAGGGCAGTCTTGAGGACATTTGAACTTTAAAGTCATTTTAAACCCTGTATGTATTTAAATCTAGACTTACTACTTACTACAAGTTTAAAAGGGCTTTGCAAGTCACACATCTTCTTCTCTCATTTGTTTTCATGTACACCTAACAATGGGTTGTTGCTTCTACAGCAGCTCACCTGCACTTTGAAACTAGCAGGTTTCAGTTTGTGTACTCTGAGGATCCAACTTGAGTTTCAAACCCTTGCCAGTACAAGATGATTGCACACACGCAAATGTCAGTGAGTTATTTAAAATATACCACATGCATGCATGAGTAATTACAATCATGGCAACTGGGGGATTCAACCCTGAAATTTGCATACCTGGAAAAGGTGACTGCACCAATAAAGAAGGCACAGTTTTCATGGTTTATATGTCAGGTGTTTGCAACTTATGTGCTAATTTGAAGTTTTCTTGGTTAGAATTGGTGAAAAATAAAGATTGTTTTATTTCTAATGGCTTATTCATCTGGAAAAAAAACAGAACACCTCGCTCTTAGGGGATTTGTGGTTGCAGATGCTGAATACCAGAAGCTCATTGCCGAGAAACACAGAAGTAATCACTTTAACAATCAAACCACTAATCTACTCAGTAAGAGCAGGATGATAAAACTTGCGGGTGGGGGGG
>NW_005187839.1:111479-132967 GCF_000239375.1 Pundamilia nyererei
GGTGAACAGGTTTCCTGTGTATTTACAAGCAGCTCACATTTTTCAAAAGAAAAAACAAACAAACTTTTTTTTATACTAGCATACACAAAGCTAAAAGAACATAGCTCAGGCCAAAGGAACAGAGGTCAGCATTTTCAGCACCAGTTGTTTTCAGTCCATGGTTTCTGGGAGCTGCGAAGAGAGATAGAAGGCAATCATGCAAAACAACATTCCCTCATTAGCAGAAAAAACAGCCTAATTCTGAGCTAGCTTGAAGCTTTCAGAAGGGGGAAGAAACTCAGAGGTTATGCAAAAGACCTAATAGCTGACAGTAAGCCAAAATTTGTGAAGCAGCTTTCGTTGACACTGGAAATTAAGGAAAATTGGAAGTGCAATTCTACCTTAGGTACATAGGTACGTGAGAACCTTATGTGCCTGTGATAGAAATTTGCTTTTAAGTGCATCAGACATCATCACCTTTCTAGGAAGGTTACAAGGTGAGTCCTTTCTAGTTATCTCACAACTCCTGATTTCTCCCAAATTTTTAAAACTGAGGTGAAAAGCACAAATTTGGCATGATCCATGCCAAGAATGCCTATGGACAATTCCAGGTTAAAACCATGCAGGCTGGTAGAAGAGTAGTTTAGTGCCTATTGTCTGTGAATGTTCTCAATCATTCAGGTCATCGTAGTCTAAGGAGCTTGGAAAGAAAAGTGTCTGGACTTCGTTTCCTTGAAGATGGACGTCAGTGACCCAGTGTTTTGTATCTGTTTAAGTTATATTCCCTGATTATGTATTATTATAATTTATCTCGTTCCCCGGTCATGTCTGATGTCACTCCTGTCTCTGTGCTCCATGTTTCCTTTGTTCAGTTTCACTCTGTGCTTGTCGTGTTTCCTGTTTTACTTTGAAAGTCCGTTTCTCATGTCAGTGTTTCTATTTTTGCTTCCCTTGTCTCGTTAGGTCTAATTTCTCCCAGCTGTGTTTTTCTCCTGTCTCCCATTCCCTGATTACTCCAGTGAGTATTTAAGGCCTGTGTTTGCCGTGCTCTGTGTTGTGTTGTACCCTCACTGTGCTGTGTTTTTCTTCTATGGTTCTGGTAACTTTACAGTTCTCTGTTCACAGTTATGTTTTCTAGCTTCCCAGTTTAGTTTCGCAGTGTCTTAGTTCCTCGCTGTTAGTTTCTAGTTTTCTACTTTTCGTTTCTAGTATGTTTTACTACAGCGCACTAAAGTTGCCTCTTTTAGTTCACCCTTGTGTCCTGCGACGCTCAAAAATCAATAGATGCACTTGGGCAACCAGGTCTTTGGTGTCTAACACAAATATAAATCAATATCCAGATAGGAGTCTCCAAGTCTGAGAGCATGCTTCTCAGAAAAGGGTCAAGTGCTCACTCTAGGTTAAAAATTAGTTGGTTCTCCAAGGGGGAGAGTTGAAGAATTTTGGAGTCTTGTTCATGAATGACCAGAAAGTGGAACCAGAGATTGACTGACAGACTGGTGCAACACTTTGCCAGTTTGTCATGGTGAAGAGAGAAATAAGCATGGAAAGTGAACTTGATCATTTCCAGGGCAATCTACATCCCATCCCTTACTTATAATTAATAAGTACACCATGGTTAGTAAGCCTTTAAACTGAACCCCAATCCCATTCAAAACATCCACTTCTGACTTAAACAACCAAGAATTGTTAACACAGGCCAGAGCAGGCTAACATTACCTGAGGAGCCTGTCGTGTCTTTTTCTGGAATTTCACCACTGCCAAAATCTGAAAATGAAATAACAACTAAGGTTAAGCTGTTACATTTACTCATTAAACATTCAATAAAAATAGTAATAATAGACTCCAGCCCCCCGAGACCATGACAAGGATAAGCATGGATGGATGGATATTTATATTTATAGCTGAGCTGTTTCATTAAAATCCAGTGTGGTAATGTACAGAACCAGAATTACAAAAACAGTTGTCTCTGTCCAAATATTTATGGACCTGATTTGATTTTTCCATCAAAATATAATTTTGATTAAAGAGCATCCACAAAGTGATGGATTAACCACTGCAGAAACAGATACAACTATTTTGGTAATTACAAATACTGTTCATAAACTTATGGTCTAATAAATTTGTTAAGAAGTCTATTTCACTATGTCAGAAGTACAGTATGTTTGGAGTCAGCATCCTGTAAAGATATTTACAAATTAAAACTACAGACATAGAGCAGAGGAGACAGATATTACCTGACAGTAGAGAGGGCTGCAGTTCAGTGTCATTTATTATTAAGGTTGAATTTATTTCGCCAGAAGTAAAAAAATAACTATAATCTTCATCATCAAAAGGTGGATCATCTCCCTCTGATAAAATAACTCCAGTACCTTCAGGGATAGAAAAACAAAAATAGCCGATCAAGTAAAGTTGTAGCCCCAAATATATATAGCATTTAAACAATTGAATGAACATCCATCCATCCATCCATCTTCATCAGCTTTATCCGAGACCGGGTCACGGGGGCAGCAGCCTAAGCAAAGAGGCCCAGACCTCCCTCTCCCCAGCCACCTCCTCCAGCTTATCCGGGGGAATACCAAGGCGTTCCCAGGCCAGCCGAGAGATATAATCTCTCCAGCGTGTCCTGGGTCTGCCCCGGGGCCTCCTCCCGGTGGGACATGCCTGGGACACCTCACCCAGGAGGCGCCCAGGAGGCATCCTTGTCAGATGCCCGAACCACCTCAGCTGGCTCCTTTCGATGTGGAGCAGCAGCTGCTCTACTCTGAGCCCCTCCCGGATGGCCGAACTTCTCACCCTATCTCTAAGGGAGAGGCCAGCCACCCTTCGGAGGAAGCTCATTTCTGCCGCTTGTATCCGCGATCTCGTTCTTTCGGTCACTACCCACAGCTCGTGGCCATAGGTGAGGGTAGGGACGTAGATCGACCGGTAAATTGAGAGCTTCGCTTTTACACTCAGCTCCCTCTTCACCACGACGGACCGGTGCAGCGTCCGCATTACTGCAGCCGCAGCCCCAAGCCGTCTGTCGATCTCCGGCTCCCTTCTCCTATCACTCGCGAACAAGACCCCGAGATACTTGAACTCCTCCACTTGGGGCAGGAACTCATCCTCATCAATTGAATGAACATTTTAAAAAAAAATAGCTGCTGCCCCAAGCCGAGGAGTTTAAGTATTTCAGAGTCTTGTTCATGAATTACCAGAGAGTGGAACAGGAAACTGACTGGTGGACCAGTGCAACTCTATACCAGTTTGCTGTGGTGAAGAGAGAGCTATGTGTGAAAACTGAGGTTGATGATTTTCAGGTCATTCTACATTCCTTTCCTTCCTTATGATCAAAGCTGTAGGTTATGACTGAAAGAATGACATCATGGATACAAGTTTCCTCTGAAGAATCCTGGGCTCAGCACAACAACAGAGAGAAGATCTTGGTCATTTGAAAGGGGCGCAGAGTAAAGCTTCTACTCCTCCACACTGAAAGGAGCCACAGGAGTTGGTACAGCCAACTGACCGTGTCTCCTGGGCATGTGCTGATATATTACAGTGTATGCTAAAGATATAAAGCTAGCACACATTATAACGTATTTAAAATAACATCCAGCCGAAACAATAAAGCGATAGACAAATGAATGAATAAATGATAATGACCCAATAACATATACATGATACTGCATAATAGTAATACATCTGTATGAGGTCACAGGGCTGCATATCAGTGTTTTCTATCTTCATATCAACCTTTTATGAAAGTCAGCAGAAACTCCCCCTGTCTGGATAGCATGAAGGGGTGAACTCTAAAGTTCCAGTTACTATTTATTTCCTTCTCATTTACTTGATTCAGGTTTTGAAAATATTGCAGGTTGGGTTAAAATACCCATCTCCCAGGGCTGGTGGTACAGGGTGCTTTGTGTTTCATAAAACACCGGTGTCTGACAGTCTGGCGCTAAGGAAAGGATCACAGGTCATTAATGAAAACTTCATGACGCAGCATAGTTTTGCTGAAAGAAAATTCATCATTTACAGCAACAAACGCTATATGAAATGAAGAAGCAGTGAAAAACAAATATTCACAGTTCATTAGCTTGTAGAGACACATTTAACAGCCATAACTTGAAGTACTTATTTTCGGTGTAACTTTATTAGTCTCTCACATTGCTGTCGAGGATGTTTGGCTCACGAACTAAAACACTCATGTTGTTTTAGTTCATTGAGGTTTCTGGGTATTCAATTCTGCACGACTCTGTTTAGATCCCTCCAGAGCATTTAAATTGTGTTAAATGAACTTGAGTCTTTTCTTTTTCAGCCATCATGTTGCAGATTTGCTGATCTGATTGGGACCAGATTCCACCTGCATGACCCAGTTTCAGCTAAACTTTATCTTTGGCTGTGAAATGAGCCTAAATCATTACTCCACCAATAGTGTGCAGTGGCCTATAGAGTCTGAGAAGTGTCTCTTGTATGTTTCTCTCACGGTCTCGCCTCGAAGCTAGTGTTCTAGGATGACTAGGATGACTACCATTGGGATAGAGTAGGAAAGCACTGTATAAGAACCAGTGCATTTACCAGTAACACTTACTTTTCTATTAGTTTGTTGCATGTTTTTGCAACTTTTTTGAGACATGTTGCTGCCATCAAATTCTAAATAAGCCAGTATATTTTCCTAAGATGCTACATTTTTTTAGTTTAAACATTGGATCTATTTTCTATGTTCTGTTGTGAATAAAAATGTTTATGAGAATAACAAATGATTACTTTCAGTTTTTATTTATCGCTTACATACAGCTCCTAGCTTTCGGTGAGCTTGTTTCTCACACTCTGTATTTTGGTTTAGGTTTTGTTGTATAAATAGTGACATAGTGTAATGTCACGTACTGTTCATTTGAGGATGTGTCTCAAAAATGTTATGACTTGCCGAGGACCACGTGATTTTTATTATGCCCTGATATGTAAAATCTTGAGAAAGCCTTTACTTTCTTTTTTATGCATATAAAACATGTACCTTATTTGAAATGGTCTCTTTACAGCTACAATATGTCTAAAATACTGCATATAATTATTTTTGATAACACATATAACCTATCATATATTAATTAAGCGTTAATAGTTAGAATTGTAGTTTTTCTTACTAGTAAACCACATGAAAGGTTAAATAAATGTTAATTCACCAATAATTAACAACAGTTATTATAAGTGTTTCTTTTGTCTGAGCTGTTTGAAAAGTATTGGCAAATGAGCCAAAAAGAACACTTTTTAAAGCATTTTAAGGTGGTTCTTTCAGGTAAACCGAGATAGAACTTGTGCAGATCTGAAACTACACACTAATACACAAAAAAAGATCTGCTCACGCTCAAATGTTGAACTTTAGAAGTCGCAAAGATTAAATATAACCTACATGTTCCCGACGGCCAAAGGTACGTTCAATGATCAACATCTCCCCAGATCCTGCCTTTGAAACCCCATCAATACAAATCATGACTGAGACACACCCTACCATGATGCCATTTAAAAGCAAAACAATAAACCACACGCACAGTTTTAACTCACTCACCAAGAACCCACAACAGCAGGCAAAGTGTCATCGTTGGCATCATCCGTTAATGCTTTGTTGTTCTTCTCTGACAAATTTGATGTGAAAATTTCAAACCAATTTTCTCCTCGTGACTGACAGCTGTCACCTTGATGTCTGCTTGAACTCTTCATTCAGTAAGTCTTGTATATACAAAAACAGGAACTAGCTAAACCACAGTGAACTACATCAGCTGACTTGTTATTGCTTGCAGACTTACGTAAAGCTTTGACTTTGACATCAGGGCCACCATGAGGTCGATAATTGCAGCTTTTGTTACAGGTCTTTTGTACAGATTTCAAATGTTTATCCAGAGGATGCTTTTTACTCTAGTGGTTCTCTGACTTTTCCATGACTTATTGATCTTACTTTGAAGGTTAGCTTTTCTCATGTGTAATGTTTAACTTCCTGTGTCTGTCTTCCTCCGATTCCCTGATTGGTCTCACCTTTTAACACTGCTACATGTTGAGTAATTCGTTTAAATATATACATGCCTATATGTACACGACTTAAGTGTTACCAGATTATAAATGTGCAGGACCTGATAATGTGATAATACAGCAAAAACTTGCTGCACAATGTAAGTGCAAAATCTCTCCTTTGGGTTAGGCACCAGACTTTATCACTGATTGCAAAAGCTAAAATGCAAACGTTATCTATGCCACAAGAAGAAATGACCAAGACGTAAAACAAAAATCTTTTCTGTGTCAAGTTGTATCATCTTGGTAATAATTTATTTCAAAGCAGATGATGGACACTGGTGACAAGAAGAATAAGATCTGAGCAAACGTTCACCAGATTGTGCCAGCAGTAATGCAAATCAGCATCAGAGTCAGACTTCAGTCAGGTGCACTATATTGCCAAAAGTATTATCTTATGTGCCTTCACAGGCATATGACTAACATCTCATTCTTAATCCGAAAGGGTTTAATATGATGTTGGCCCACCCTTTGCAACGAAAACAGCTTCAACTCTTCTGGGAATGTTTTCCCCACGTTTAGGATTCTGTTTATGGGAATTTTTCACAATTCTTACAGAAGCACATTTGTTAGGTCAGACACTGATAAAGGCCTGGCTCACAGTCTCAACTCCAATTCATCCCACAGCTGTTCTTTTGTGTTGAGGTCAGGACTCTGTGCAGGCCAATCAGGTTGTCAGGTGTAAGGCTTGGATGCAGCTGCTCGTCCATAGAAACCCATTCTAATCTGAAGACCACATGACGTTTGGACTCTGCAGCAATTGACTCTGCAGAAGGTTGGAGACCTGGGCTCGCTTTATGTGCCTCAGCATCTCCTGACCCCACTGACTTTATGTGGCCTAGCACTTTGTGACTGTGTTTCTGACATTCCCAATCACTTCCAGTTGACTGTGGAATATTCAGTAGCAAGGAAATTGGTCTTGTTGCACAGATGGCATCCTATCACACTACTACACTGAAATTCACTGAGCTCCTGAGAGCAACCCATTCTTTCTCAAGTGTTTGTAGAGGTGGTCTGCATGCCTAGGTGTTTGATTCTATACAACTGTGCCCATGAAGTAACTGAAAGGTCTGAATTCAATGATTTGGATGGATGAGGGAATTCTTTTGTCAATATACTTATTAGTATAGGTTTTGAATAACAGTTCTCAGTTGGAGGAGAATCTGATAGATGCATTCACAGGCAGTGTGCACATGGGTGAAACTGTGGTTTCTACATACAGACCTCATCTATTACTGCTTAAAAATAGACATGGTTTCTTGGTGTTTGAAGTCAGATCGGTGATTATGTTTGCCACCTGAAAACTATGTAAGCAGGAACCCAAATCTCTTTTTCTTCCAACAAACAACACAGCAAAGACAAAAGCACAGGAGCATCACAACGTGGAAAAATTTCACCTTAAAGACAAACATGAAGTTTAAAATGTTATATTAACAACAACAAATCATATTCACAGAGGTTTAAAAGAAATAATAACATCTGATATCTGCATGGGAAATCAAAATCCACTGACTTTGCATCATTATATATTGCACTAATATTTTAGTCAGCTGAAGTAAGGCTTTTGATACTTTACCTGTGTGTTCGTTTGCATATGAAGACAGCAGCAAAAACACATAAACAGGAAGACACAACTGATCAGAGCAACCTGACACCTTAGATACTGTTTCAAGGATTGTCACTCACTTTGTTTGAATTTCAGCATTAAAATTTCCTCCATCTGGTTCAAAATGTTCAAAAAATACACATAAGCAAAAAATGAACTACTGTACACCTAGAATGGCTTTGTCAGGCACATGAGCCAGTCTGGTAAATACAAACAGCAATAAAACAACAGTAAGGACAAATAAGGTGCTTAATCTCACAACACTCAGTGCCTTGTATATTAGTACTGATATTTAGGACCCTAATGAGAATAATAAAGACAGTACTGATGAAACATCTATTCATTTTAACACTACAGCCTTATTTTCCGCTATGCTATGAAGTGCAACTGATCGTGCTATAGAGAAGTGTCATCAGGAAGTAAAAAATCTGATATAATCTCTCTCATGACCTACACTTTCCTGCCTGGGATTTCCATCCTGTGTGAGGCCTTTAATCTTGACATACAGTAGTTGAAATAACTTTCATTTTTACTCATGATCAGGTTTAGCAAAACCTCACTAAAAAAAACAAGTAAAACTTCTACCATCCTTTAACCTTCTCTTCCATTTTTCTTGTTGTGGTGACACACTAGGCAGTTCCTTCAGACAACTGGTTGCATATACATCTATGGGAAAGGCTTCCTTGCTCTGTAACCTTGGGAACACTTCCCTGATGACTTTGTCACAATCGTTGGTCATCAGGTCATACTGAATGGAAGATGAAGTGCATTTTATGATTGACCTGTTGACAGGTTGACTCTTTCTCAGTCAGATCCACCCCTCGTTTATCACATACAGTTTGAAAAACACCCAGATGATGACAGTACATACAGTCAGGTCAAGGCTGGGACTTTACAGACCACATTGTCTGCACTCGTCTTTTATGACATCTGTGTCTCTGATTCAAGATGAGGGTTTGTCCCTGACAAACCACAGATGGTATAAAAGATAAATGTAGGCACTGTGACTTTGCCCATCAGTTTGCGAAGCCTCAAAGTCAATGTTTCAGGGTTTTATAATTAATCACAGGAACCAAAGGTGTGGATGTGACTATGACTATAAAACCAAGGAACATCACATACTCTTTAAATAATGACTAGTCATTAGTAAATGAGCAAACTAACATCCATAATCATCTTTTCTGAGCATAATAATAATCATTTGCAAAAGGAACTTACTGCTTTACTCGTTATCACAACAAATTAGTGAATGAGCTTATAAATTCATTAGGAAGTGTTTAGTGAAATAAGGGCGAAGAGCTGGTTTCCCATTGATTTCTTTAGGAGCAGAAATCCTTTTGCAACCACATGCACCGCCCCCTGGTGGTCAGTAAAAAGAATGTAGATTTAAGACAGGTCTGCTTTAACTTCAGACTGAAGCTCTGTCCATTTTTTATTTTCATAGCTGCTATGTCAGATGTTGGATGGATATTTGAGGTTTAGAAATGTCTTTGAACTACCATACACGTTAAAAAAAAAAAAACGAAGAAAATGTTGGGAATATAAGCAAGGTTAAATTTTACTGCCTCCTTTTATAAGAGAAAAAAAATTGCTGGTGTTAAAAGTAAGAAAAAATTGTCTCGCATTAACAGTTTTAATGAATCATTTTGAATATTAGTGAATTGTTTACTGGATATGAAAACACAATAAAATAAATTAAAGTTTAGATCTATTTGATGCAAAGTCACTTCAGTGCATGTAAGGTAAGAGTTATTGTCAACCAGCTTCTGCAGCACTTTGTCCTTCCTGAGGAGGAGGAATAAAAAGGTCCTCTGCATTTTGAACCACATGTCTAACTTTTTCCATCTCAACAAAACCATGCAAAGATTTAAGAAAATATGGTAGAAAACTATTTTCACGGATCCCACAAATATATAAAACTCAGTACTGATTCTTCAAAATCATCAACATTTTCAAGTGCTGCCAGGAACATACACAACATCTGAATATTTATACTACTTAAATTATTCGCTTATATTAATCCTCGATGAGGAAAGTAGTTCATGCTACATGTTTTCTCCTTGAGCTCAGTCTTTTGCTGGTGGTCACAACATATCCTTGATCTTATCAGCAGCAATCTGGGAGGCAGATTTTTACAGTTGAACTAGGGGTTTGCATTTGTTACTCCTCAGAATAACAGTCCAAGGCAATGCTGTGCTCCTGAGCCAAGGCAGCCAACTCCTTCAGGAACTCAGCGTACAGGATAATGGCAAAGACTCGGCTCTTGGCTTGAGGGGAAATAGTAGGACAGGGGGGCAAGACACTGAAAGGAGGCAAAGGCAGAGCGTTCTTCACAGAGCCATTGGGAAGCGATGGATCCAGGATGATGTCACCGCCCTGAGACTGGAGGCACTCTGCGGGACACACACAAGTATCATAAACTGACGTCTGAAAAACGTTTTATTTGTAACTTTCCAAAAATGACTGTGTTCACACTTTCAGAGGTGGCCTGACAACATCTACAAACTATGTATTTCAAGCTTAGTTAGAGGCTTGCCCAGCGCTATCAGTGCTAAGAAAAGCAGATGTACTCATCTGTGGCTCCAGTGTTGACTGCCCAAGAGTAAAAAATGAACAATTCTCAGTTTCACAAATGTATTCTAGTCCAGAGCTTCTCTGATGAAAGCCACAAGGCCGCAACATTAGGATGTTTGCTGGCATGGCCAGAATAAGTTGGTGAAATTAAGAGCTGTCGACTTAACAACTCTTTTACGTTTTGTTAAGTACAACTTTTCACAGTGGATCATCTCTTTGTCTTTTTTATCCTCTGTCATGCCATCACAGCTCCTCAGCTGCTTAAAGACATTCAGTCATTCTTACTTTGTCCAACCTGAGCTGTTTCTCCATATCCTCACTCCTGAATCTGTCTGCCCTGAATCTTTCATTTCTATTCCTCCTGCTACCTTTCTGCCAAAAAAATCCCCATTCTGCCCAATCTGAGCTTCTTCAGCTCTTTTCCACACCCACTGTTGCTTGGAGTGGTTGACTATAACTATTTAAACTCATCTACATTCAATATTCCACTGTCCTCCATGCAATTCAATTCAATTCTATGTCATCTGCAAACAGCATAGCTGACGGAGACTCTTGCCTGCTCTTGTCCATCACACTGTCCATTTAAAGCAGACTATCTAACTTGTTTCTTTAACTTTAACATATGTTGTTTTGTATCCTGTTTATATGTATACTTATTAACCTCTGAATTTGCCATCTTGGTCTTTTGCCAACAAGAACCTCCAGGCCTGAGTGACTAGAGCAGGATAGTCTGGTCTGGCCATCACATAGCGCTCTATCTGAGCATGCAGCGACACCAGCACCTACAGAATGAAAGTGAACATAACATTTTTATTAACAAAATCCAATCTGACCTGCATGAGTCGTGTCAGATGTATGACTCCTACCTGGTAAAGTGTGCGAACGTTAGGCTGGTTTTGTGTGTCTGTGCTGAGCAGGAAGGATCTCAGGAGAGGTTGTGGGTACGATGCCAACTGGGCCAGGATGCCTGTCACAAGCAGGTTTACAGCAATAGAGTTTTCAAGAAGGTTCTCCAGCCGAGACAAGAGCACACTGATGAATGGACCTGGTTAGTGTACGTCAAGAGAAAATGCATTGTATCAGGTGTAAAATAATGGGGGGGGGGGGTGTCTTTTAGTCTTACAACTGACATCCAACCAACAGCTTTTTTGTATTTTCAGTGGCTACATTTATTTTTGACCACTTTACCATGTTGCAAATCTACATTACGTTAAGCGTTAATTGGAAAAAATTCTGAACATATGACACAAAAGAAACTTTCTCATTCTGTCTTGTAAAAATGTGTATAGTGACTGAGGTTAATAAATCAGTGAAGCTGCTTTAAATGTTACACAAGCACAGACCTGTAAATGGAATTTGATGTCTCCTGCCGCCTTTCTTTGTGTCGCTCCTGATCTTCTCCGCTTCTTCTTCCTCTCGCATCACCTCTTCCTCTTCTTCTGCCCCAACGTCATCCCCAAAGGAGCTAAAACCAAAGTCAGTGCAAAGCTCTTCCTCGTCCTCTTCAAGTCTTTGCCTTAGCACTTGGACACGCTTCCTGAATGTGTCAATATCCTCTGTGATGTCCTCATAGTCTGGTTCTACCCCTAATGACAGCATGAGCTCACAGTATTGGGACAGGAAGTCATTGTTGTTTGTGTTGTCGTCAGGCAGGCTTGGAGATATGGGACGGTCAAATGATTCAGATCCATGATGGCCATTGGTTAAAGTGTTTCTTACTAAACATGTTGAGGGTGACTGTATGCTTTCATGTACATGTTGCTGATGTGCTCCAGGTATATGGTTGACACAAGCTGTAATGTATATATCATCATCTGCATCATCACATTCGTCGATAATGTCATTGTTTACATTAAAGCCATTGGTAAAGAGCTGATCTCCCAGTGACCTTCTGTGTCCAAATATCCTTTTGGTTTCTTCTTCTTCTCCTTCCTTTGTTCTCCCTATCTCCTTTTCACAGTCCTCACTCCTTCTTCTTTCCTCTTTTCCTGCATCCTCGCTCCTCCTCCTCGCCGACATAATGCTGTTTACAGTTTCCAGAACCGTCCTTCCTGTTGTTGTTAACATCGTTGTTAATGTTGTCGCTGTTGCTGAAACTCGCTGTCCTTTCGAGATGCTCCCACGGGATTGGCGATTTGCCAGCATGATCCGATCCAAAATGGCTGCGTTTGCGTCCTTTTTAGCAATGAGATCATAGACAAGAACGTCATTCTGAAACTCGGATTCTTCAACATAAGAGCCGCGCACCAGCTTGGTTGCATTGCGCCGCATTTCCTGGATGTGTCGAGGAGGCAGTGGGGGAGGTGCTGGCGGAAATGTGCATGTATCTGCCTCCAATGATACATCCCCATTCGCCAGCACCACGTTTACCACAGCTGAAGGCAAGGGATTGTCATCTGCAAAAATGTCATCCCACTCCAGTTCAAGGGCGGAGCTGGCTCTGCCCGCTTGGCTGTTATCTAAAGAGGATGGTGTAGGGGAGAGGGCAGAGGGCGGAGGACTGATAACCAGTGAGCAGATGGAGTCGCTCTTGACTCGCTGCATGAACTCTTCCTCATCTTCCATGTTGTTACCAGGTGTATCAGATCGATACTCTTGAAGTGGAGGATTGATGCCATCATAAGAAGCCGACCATAAACGGCAAGACCTGCCAACAAAGAAAAAAATATAGATTCAATAAACTTCTCTGAAATTACTCAGTGTATAACTTTTAGTTAAATTCGAAAAATTCCCAAATCATAACCACAGGGCTCTGTCACAGCAATGCTCTAAATTAACATTATAAATACTAAGATCCCAGTCAAATCCATTCACTGGATTGATCATGGATGGAGGCCCAAGTGCAAGTACACACCCACACACGGTCTGCCCCCGCAGAGACTTAAAAGTATGTATTTATGCAAACTTTTACACTAAGACTTTCAGATCTGAAACAATAATGGCATTCCCATTAGCCAACCATTATCAGATATTTGCATGCCAACCCACAAAACAAAGAGTATAAACAAGTAAGCATTAAACAACTTAAAGTGTTGCTCAGTCTTAGCGTGGCTGTAAGCTGTTGTTCTCGTTTCTTTTGTTAGTCTGTTTCCTGCACCTAAGATTACAACGATAAGGAGTGCATTTTTTTTTTGTTTGATTTTGGTTTCACTATCAGATAAAAGACCAAACTCATTATTGTGGCAACATTTATCTATTACCACAAATGTCTCAGTTCTCCTACCTTAGATGTGCCTTGCTGGTTTTCAGTACGCGCTTATCTAATTTTAGTTTGAAAAGCAAAACTATGAACTTTAACTCGCCTCTGTCAGTGCACCCCAGGGTGGCTGTGGCTACAATGTAGCTTCCCATCACCAGTGTGTGAATGTGTGTGTGAATGGGTGGATGACTGGATGTGTAAAGCACTTTGGGGTCGTTAGGGACTAGTAAAGCGCTATATAAATACAGGCCATTTACCATTTAAAACCACCAGTGAATACAATAACAACAATCAAGGTTTTTAGTACAAATGTATTAGCATATGTTGACCAGCAGATGTCACTATAACACTATGAACCACTTTCACTGTTTCACACTCTGGTTTGCTGCTTGTTTCCCAGTAAGTGGTGCAATGCAGCATGTACACCAGTTATGAGAAACAACCCAAATCACATTAAATTTTAGTAATCAGACCCAGGATGAACCATAGTCTTTTTGTAGAAGAAGAAGAAAGGCACACTAACCTGTGGGCAGTGGAGATAGCCTGACGGGCATCCCAGAGGTAATGGAGGTAGTTTACATCCATAAGGAAGTCTGAACCACGACAGTAACCAACGCTGTCTGACACTGACAGATCTGACAGACGGTTCAGGAGGAACAGGTCAGTACAGCCAAAGCTAATGTATAAATAAGCAGCTACCCGCTAACATACTGACCGGTTCCTTTGGGCCAGTGGATGTGCTCTGAGTGTGTGAGTGAGTTTTGGAGCTGCAGAGGGCACCAGGAGGGCATCAGCAGTAGGAAGGAGGCAGCACTGGAGGAGTAACAGTCCCTCTGCTTCAAGAAGCAGCGCTGCTTCCTGCTCAGGTGGCTGCAGGGAATCAAATACCTGAGGAGACACAGAGCAGTTACATTCAGTCCAAGCATGTTATACACAACTGGCATCCAGGTGCAGTTTCCCCATGTTAAAATGTTATAGTAATGTTATAGTAAGTCAATAAAGGAAGCTGTAGCTGACAGTGATCAGTGAGGTCTTACCATCATAGATAGAGTGTTTGTGCTGCTGGTGTTTTAAATGGATCGTCTAAATAATACATTTTCTGCAGTGAAGTTCCAGTTCTAGTGAAACTGTAATATTTTATTAGCACTAATTAAAAGATGTGTGTCTGTGAGTTGCTGTTAGACTGACCTGAAGACCAGCTGCAGCATGACATCTTCACAGAAGAGCCCAATCAGAGTCCTGAACAGAGCCAGCGACACCGTGCCCAACTGAAGGACATGCAAAAGGTCAAAGGTCATTTACTGCATGACAGAGCATGAAGCAGCTGTATTAGATGACTGTGTGGATACCTGGAAAGGTGTGTTGACCCTGCTGACCAGTGTGTCCAGGATGTGAACGTTGTCATGTGTGTGCAGCAGGATGAAGGAGAGGAAGGTCTGGAGGAGGGCGGGCTCAGAGATGGAGCGCAGGAACAGGTCCAAGTATGCTGTGGTAGTCATCACTTCCTCCACCGTCAGCTACTCACAGACAGACAAATGATCACATACATTAGGATGTGATTAAGTAATAGGTATTCCATGCAGGTGTTTTTATCCTGCTGGAATCGCAGTAAAATGCTGTATTAATAGCTTTCCTGTGAGATGTTTACTGGTGACTAAATGTAAAAGATGAGGAAATAAATGTCCTGTCTGGTCACTTTAATAACTTTAGTGGCTACAAAAACAGCTGAAATTACTGTATGGTCAAACTTACACTCTATAGAGTATAAGTGTAATGTTTTTGCATGAATAAATAAAGTATTTATGGTTATTACAGCAGGAAGACCAACATAACTGTGTTTGGTAACCAAAACCTCTGACAGTATCATCCTTTAAAACTCTGTGTTATATAACAGGCAACTGTTCCTGTTGTAGATTTCTTTCGGATTGCTGCCTGTACCTGTACGGCACTTTATCAGGGACTTTCTTTACAGTGTCGTGATGAAATGTGATACCTTGTGCAGAGCCGGAGCAAGTACAGGCACAAGGAAGCCATTGTAGATGTAACCAAGCAGCTGGGAGCGGATGGACGGATGAGCCACCTGAGGGAAACAAAGATGTACACTTACAGAGTAAAAATAAAGTGTGCGTGCGTGCGTGCGTGCGTGCGTGCGTGCGTGCGTGCGTGTGTGTTACCTTGGTAACAGCACTACAAAAGTCCAGAGAGTGCAAAAAGTGGACCAGAGCAGGAACCTGCTGACCCAAACACAAAGTGTTGATTCATTTATTCTCATTAATTCTGTTACTAACTTGTATGATTCATTAATATAGTTTTATTTTTCATCTAACGCATACTTGTGCATATTATACTGCACATATCACTTGTTAGATTTAATTACCATATCCATTATCGATATACTGGAAAATTAGTTGTCTGGCCAAGTCAGGAAGGAAGGCATTCATGCTTGAGCATAGTACAGATTAAGTGTACTTAAAGTGGAAGCTCTTCATCTTCAGTCCTCTGAAGTAATGAGGAAAACCACAAACTTTGCTTAAATGGCTTAAAACTGAAACCTTCCAGGCACCAACAGAAATACACCCCCCACACACGAAGGTACAAGTCCAGACACTACTTTTGGTTTCTCTCACAGGTTCACTCATTCATGATTTCATCCTGTCACCCCAGTGCTGTGGTTGTTACCTGCTGCCAGTCCGCCTGGTCCAGAGAGTGCCAGTCCTCGCTGTAAACCTGCAGCCGAGCCGGAAGAGACGAGTACAGACCGGACAGACCCGTGGCCAGCACCTGCAGCAAACACACACATACAGGTGTTCAAAATTTACATTCTGAAGAAGATTTGGTCAAAAAGAAACAAAAAGAGAGACAACATTTGAAGACTTTCGCCATACCCTTAACGACCAATTTTAACACCTCAGCGTAAATCAACAGGCATGGTTTAAGTTACAATAGTTTTCAGGTTTTCCAAAGGGTCGCTGCACGGGCATCAGCCCTGATGATGCCTGTGGGCGTATATAAGGGTTCATCAATCTTAAATGATAAGTTCACTGACATTATAGATCTCTTTACCATATTTTTATTTACTATTAAACACTACTATTGTGTCCCTGAAAACATTAGTTCCCTAATCCCAAAAATCTATGCTGACTTTGGAGCCACAACTCCTGCTGAAATTTTATTTTACAACTTGCTGATTTTGGTGTTTCTGGATGATTTTGACTAAAGGTGGAAGTGACTTGTGGCAAATACTGTCGTGGTCCGTGTTATATTTGTTGTTTTTCTCATGATTCTTTGTATCTCTAGATTGTTCATTTCCTCCTGCCTTCTCTGCTTCCCTTCTTTCTGTAAATCAGGGACCGGGGCCCCTGGTGGACTGCAGCAACAACAGAAGGTCAGTTTGAAAATTACTCATAGAAACTATGTACAGTTGCATATCTATATAATAATATGTATTTATACAACATGTGTATTAAAACTGTAAATAGGAGGTGGTTAGTTTGTGATCGTACTCATTACTCTGACTGAAACTTGCTGCTCTTCTGTTGCAGGTTGAGTTTTGGTCACACATGACATGACACTTTGCATATGTAAGGCGACCATATTTTGATTTCCAAAAAAGAGGACACTTGGCCCAGTCATGAAAATTTTTAATAATACTGTTTGTTTAAATAAAATTTTAACATATTTAAAAGATGCCTTCTCTGTGCGGTTAATGAATGGTGAAATAAAAAATGTCATATAGGCTTTTACAAGTCAACAAGTGCAAAAAAATAACTTAAAAACCTGTGGAATTAAATAATGTTACAGAAATAATGCTTCATCTTTATCAGAAAACTTACCAGTGAGGTACCAGTGAGGTATTGTGCAATGGTTTCTGCTGTCTCATTTGGCGTTTCTAACCTCAATTAATTTTGTCTGCACGCCACCATTCTCCCAGTCAAAGTATGATTGGGAATATTTTCTCTGTTCCATGGTTACTTAAGTCTGAGAAATGCCACAGTACTAGATTTCATTAAGAGCTTCAAGAGTGACTTGAACAACCACCTACAGCACAGCAGTTCAGGGATGACGTTACAGATCCTCTGTAGGCCTATAGGAAAACCCGGACATTTTCATCCATCTCGAAAGTCCCCCCAGACGCCTCGGACAGAACGTGAAAAGTGGACATGTCCGGGGAAAAGAGGACAGTTGGTCACCCTAGCATGTAACTGGTAAGCATTAGCAATTTATAGCTCTGTGTTACTTGTGTTTTTGTTTTTCAATAAAAAATTTCAAGGAAATACACCACCTTCTCCTATATAATGATTATAGTGAAGATTTCAGAGTTTCTGGTTTCTAAATGGGCCACAGCGCTCTTTACTTTGGTAATGGCTTGTCTAAATATTTCAGTGGGACCTATTTGTCTTTTTTGATTATCATACATTAAGAAAATGGATATAGCTGTGAGTCCAAGAGCTGCAGCCTTTAGACAAAACCATGAGAGGCCTTTCCTTGTGTTTCAGGTCTTTATGCTAAGCTAAGCTAAATGGTAAATGGCTCACACTAAAAATGGCATTTCACAAACTGGTCCTTTAAACACAGAGGTGAGCAAAGAAGTAGCCTGCGGAGCGAGAAGTTGTTTCTAAAAAGAAAAGAAAGATATTGTTTCATTTGAGACAAAAGAAACAGGGATGAGATATCAGGAAAAAGGAAGAAGAGAGGAGGAGAGCTGGTGATCAACATCAGTATAAACAGCAGCAGTGGTGGCGGCGCTGGCCGTCAACAGCTGCCGTCTCGGGTCTCGTTAGCAATCGGGCAGGCGTCCAATCATGTGCAGACTTGCTAATCCCTCTTTGTGTTGGGGCCAATCTCACACTGATTTACTAAGCTGCTCTCTGCATAAAGATTGAGGTCAGCTAGTGGTCACATGGGCTTAAATCTGACACATGGACAAACACAAGCACACACAGGTGGCACGTGCTCAGATGTCTTTGCTCGCCCTTTCACATATGAAACCCCCACCGTGGGTCTCTCTCTCTCACACACAGTCGGGAACTGGGAGGGTTGGAGCCGACATGGCTGACGCAGTGATAAACACTGAAACACAGAAACATGTACTTACATTACTGTAACATTTAAGGGTCCTTTTTTATTGTTATGACATTTTATCACATATACATATGTTTTTATATTTTCTTTAATTACTTTAATTGTTTTTTCAAGTAACTGACTGCTTAATTAATCATTTACTAATAGTAAGGTTCATTCAATTTTGTAGAAACACGATTTTTCTTCAAATGTTCCCATTTTCTCTTATTTCTCTTTGCTGTTTCTTTGGGTTTCCCTCTTAAGCCCCCTTCATCACTTTCCACAGTAGTTTTCCCTCAGTTATCTGCTTCTCCTCTCTCCCTGTATCCATCACACACAGTCCCAGAGGAAGCAGTATGAGCTCATTAGTTTATTGCATAACTTGCGCTAATGAGATTACAATACAGAGGGGAGATGAATGGGGGGGAGCTCATACACTGGGCTCAAAAACTACTGATTGTATTCATTAAACAACCATCTGGTTCATAAAAAATCTGTTAAATGATCAAGGGTCGGGCTGTTAAAGGGCCTTTTTATTCTCCTAATTCCTCTCATTTCCCTTCTTATCCGTGCAGTTTGCACTTTTAATAAAAGTTATCCAGATCTGTGAGAAACATGTATTTGATTCTTTCTTTCTTAGTTTGTGCTCAATCCTCTCAAGTAAGTTTTATGAAGTGTGTGTATAATCTTGCTGACAAACAGAGAAACAGAAAACAGTCAGTTGCTTCACTTCAGCAGAGGAATAAACGCCCTTTTTCTCTGCAGGCAGGAAGGCATGTGGAGATTAACCCAGTTTAGCTGGGCTAATGGGGGTCTATGTGAGATAAACTGGTGGCTCAGCTTGTGAAGAATAGCTTTAAACACTTTACAGATGTGACATAAATCTCACATATTTAAAGTTTCACAGCATAATGCAAACACAGAAGTCTTAATCTAACACCACTTTGTTCTCACCATATTCATAATGTTGCACAATGTCTTTGAGAAAACTGAGAAAACAGGTTACCTGGGTACCCCTGTAATATATTAACTACACTGTGATTTGTTAATCAGCAGTATCCTTCACCCTGATTGGTCGTCTCTTCAAGTGTTAAATGATGTGGTTCTTATATCGCAGTTTTGAGCTCTATTAGAGCTTTTTATGCCTCACTCACACAAGCACCTTTTTCTAGACTTAAGTGCTTTCTTTCTAAACTTTACGCACATTCAACCGTCATTTACATTTTTGAGACTTGTACACATCCAGTTAAGTTCATAAGTTTTTTGACAATGACACAGTTTATGTAGTTTGGCCTCATAGCACCACCAAAGATCAAAGCAAACAATCAACATGTGATCAAAGTGCAGGGATTTCATTCAAGGGATTTAACAAAAGTCAGAGATATTTTTCGCTGTCTCTCATTTTCAAAGGCCCAGAAATAACTCAATAGTTGACTGACAAGCAGTTTTATGGCCAGGTGAGGCCTGGTCCTATTTAAAAAAAATAGAGAGTTGAACTTGTATGTGTTAGCTTTTTACTGGAATTCTCCATTTGACTGTCAGTCAGGTGTCAATCTAAGTGAATGAGGTCATCGTTTGGCTGAAACACCAAAAGAAAACTGTGAACCCATCACAACATCGAGCCGAGTCAAGAACACAGGTAGGTGTGTGTCATCATTATGGTTTACAGTCAGGAAACGCCTTCACAAGTACAACCACAGAAGGTTCACAACAATGTGCAAATAACCGGTTCCACTCAAGAACAGGAGGTATGTCCACACACACACTCTCACACACACACACGCACACACACACGCACACACACACTCACACTCATGCACACACATAGTAGTAAGTATCTTACTCCTGTCCCCTACATTTTCACTGTCCCTACATCTCACTGTATCTTACACAGTGTGTAAGATATATGGAAGGTAATGTGATGGCATGCATGCTGCCAGTGGCACTAATGCTTATTGATTATGTGACTGCTGATCAAAGCAGCTGGATGAAGTGTAAAGTGTCCAGAATCAGACACACGCTGCAAAACTGCACAGATGAAGCTTCACAGTGCAAATGATGATGACCCAAAGCAACCCAATAGTAATTCAAGGCAAAGACATGGAATAATCTTCGTTGGCCAAGTAATTCAGATGATCTCAACTCAACTTATTAAACACAGAACTGACCCACAAACAAGCAGCAGCTGAAGGTGGCAGCAGTAAAGACTGAGCAGAGCATTTTGAGGCAGGGAATCATCCAAGTATTAAAAACAAGCCTCTGAAAATGTTGGACTGTGTATGAAAAAATGGTCTGTAATTCTTAAACAGTTATCTTTTTATGTTGTGCATTTACTTACAGGACAGAAGTATGTGTTCTCTGCAATGTGCTGAGCGACTCGAGGCTCAGAGGCAGACAGAGACATGATGAGCAGCAGAGCATCTCGGGCCTGTTGACCTACCAATCCCTGCCTGAGAGACAGAGATAACACAGGCTATGAGTTTTTTGCAGTTCTGAAGTACATACATCACCTGTGTGTTACCTGTGTACATTTGTGTTACCCTTTTTTATCCAGCAGAGTGTATGCACCTGTGTGTGTGTACCTACCTGTGTGTATACGGGATGAGCAGGGAGAAGAGAAGGAAGTTGGCAGCTCCCTGGTCCTCGCTGGTGTGGAAGAACAGTTCGAGCACTGAGGGATCCTTGACCAGAGCCACGCAGAGCTGGTTCAGCAGGAGGACTAGCTCCGCCTCCACCACGCCGCCGGTGTCTACAGGGGGCCGCAGGTGATTAAAGGGTCAGGTAACCAATTAAACGTCTTACTGGTTAGTGGTTACACCTCCAGCTTGAGAAATGACCTCATAATTAACCACTTAAATCCATTTTGATGTAAAGATGAGGGGGAAAAAATCACCTTATTTGAAATACCATTCTTTGTTTGCTGTGGTTACACTGTGTGTACTGGTGCTTTTTCACAGTGTCTGCAAAAGGCTTCAAGTGACACTTCAGGTACTTAATGTAAAAATCTAAACCTAAAAACATCCCTTA
>NW_005187839.1:133110-142222 GCF_000239375.1 Pundamilia nyererei
ACTTGAACTTGGGCTTGGCTGCACTGTAATGTAATACCACATTGTACCACTAGATGGTGTAGTAATCAGCTAAACCTTCATTTGGCCTGGGAAGTCAAATCTTAAACATTTCAACACTTTCACCTCCAACTCACCAGATGCAGCTCCGGCGCAGGAGGCAAGCAGCATCATTAGCGGCCGCAGAACCGGTTTATGGTGAAGCAGAGGCTGTTTGGCCTGAGACAAAAGCATCTGGTACATCCTGAGTTGCTCTAGCTTCATGTCCTCAGTGAACTGCCTCCTCAGACTCCACAGAAACAGCCTCTCCATCACACCCTCAAGGACCACAAACTCCAGGATCGGACCCATCGCTCCCCCTGGTACCGGTGCACAAACACTCCTGAGTCCCAGTATACTACTGCATTTGTTGCACAGTGAGGGATGATTTCTTTAATCCTACCTTGGCCCGCCTCTTCCTCCATCAGTAGAAAGAGCATGTGCTCCACGTAGTTCTGGACGGCGCTGGCCTCGTCGGCCGGGATGGGGCCTAGACGTAGCGCTCCGGAGCTGCTGCTGCCATGACCTGTGAGGAAACTCAGCGCGTTGGTGCCGCTGCGACTCGGCTCGTGTTTCTCCAGGATCTTCACCACCTGAAAAACAACAGAAACACAAGGATGTAAAAGACAATGCGTTTACAGCCATCTTTATACGACAAGCAAAACAAACACCTGAAATGAGAGTGATTAGAGGAAATTACTCAGTAGATACTCACACCTGTTTTATCAAAGCGTATTCAGATTTTTTTAAAGTACATTTTAATGAATGTATTTGAAACTCTGCATGGAAAAGTTAAAAACGAAACTAACTAAACCAAAGCTTTATCCTGGTACAAACACAAACATAACAGCTGGAGACAGATTTATTAAATGAAATATGGCATAAATGATGTCACTTAATAATCTCTCAAGCGTCCAGGTTAGAAACGTCACTGGGGCAAAATGCTGTTTAAATTAATGCATGAAGAAAACAGAAACGCATTATTTATATCATGTTTTTATTTTGGCTTCCTTTAGTTTCTAATGGTACCAAACTGGATCATCACCTCTTTACCTCAATGCATTAGAAATAATATTTATATGCAGCTGTCTTGGACCCTTCTCAGCTGAACGTTAAAGGACTACAGTTGTAATTCCTCTAATGACCACTAGGCACCACAAAAACTTATGGAGTGGCAATGTCAATGTTCTATTTGAGGAGTAATTTTGTAATTCTGAGCAATTTTGACCTGTGTATATTTGTTTGATTTCCCTAGAGTTCGTGGACAAATTTGAGCTTACCTCGATCAGCCTTTGGAAAAAGGGTGTTTTGTTTATTTACTCTAGTCTGAATCAGTTAATGAGTTTATTTCCTGTACTTTTGCTTTTTGTAACAGAAATTCCAAGCAAACCAAAATGTGTTGCTACAAACCACACAAGACCGTTCAGTCCATATATTGGCAGAATGTGTCTGTGCCGGGAGCAAAGAAAAGAAATACAGGCAGAGGGTGCTGCATTGCAGACTAATGGATAACATGGATAAGTTACTCCCAAAATCATCGTATTTAATTTCTTCGTAATTTCTGAAACTGAAACTCAGCTGAAATCTGCTGAGTACGATGTGCAGACTGAGGTGGGATCACATTGTCATCATAAATAAACCGCTTGGGAGTTTGTTTGGAGACAGACCGAGACAACCTCCACCAACGGATGTGAGTGTGATCATCTGTCCTCACCCAAGTGCGATGACTGTGTTGAAATGTCCACATATGAAACGCGCCAAGGAGGAAAATTAAGTGGAGCTCACATAAAATGGACTAAACTTTATTTTTTAATTTGTCTAATAAAGAAAATAATTTTATTGCTGTAAAACATTTAAGATGCCACAAAAGAGAGATAGCCGTGGGAGGGATGAAAAAGAGATGAATGAAACAAGAACGCAATTCACTCTCTGGACTTGTGTTAACCTTTGACATTAGCTGCTTCAGACAAGGACCGCATGCACACACTTGCAAACACACACAAAATACTTGTACACACACAGACGATGCAGAGTGTGTGGGGGTTTTCTTGGCAGCTGTGGAGAGTGATTTGTACTAAATGGATCCTGTGTTTAAGGGCCAGAGTCTGGCCAGTAATGCTGACACACATTCATAGACACACGCAGACAGTCACACAGTCATTGTAAGTGAAACTAGGCCAGGCCAGACAGAAGAGACAAAGAGCAGCTAAAAAAACATGTCAGTAGTGACTTTATCTGTGAAGCAAAGCACTGATTAACCAGTGAAGATGAAGATGATGCAGGAGCAAATAAAAAGATCACCTGTGCCCAGTGGTTCTTAAACACGATCATGCAGGTCTCTGGGTCCACACCTCTCAACGTGAGGGACTTCTTCCGATGTCCCCCGATTACCACCGAGGCCATCATTTTGACTGACTGTCAGGGAGCTAAAGCATGATCCGGCTCAATGCGTGGAGGCTGTCTGATGGAAGGACTGAGGGTCATTACCTGGCTCCCTCTACCTAGAATCAGTCTCTGGCACCGGGCTTGGTGGGCAGCTAGCCGCTAGCCTGCAGAATATGGAGAAGGACAGAGTGGAAAGTTTGTTAATTTCGTCTTTCGTCTCATGATAAAAATGTGTCTTTATATTACAGTTGTTGCTGGTGTTGTTAGCCCTCCTAATGACATACACAATTCCTAGTGTGGCTGCTCTTTTCAGATTACTTTGGGAGTCCCATCTTGACCACTTGCGCCTATGCGTTTGCTGGCTCTCCATCAGTGTTTACACACAGTATGTATTTACCATGAATATTCTCTGTGGAGAACAGTGCAGTTGCTGTTAGCCAGATACCAAGTTTGGGTTGTTGTACCAAGCCTGACCAACATGTCAGTGGGATCAATATTAGCTACCTGCTGATATCATTTTTAATGGTGGATAGATCTAAATAAATAAGTAGAGAAGATGGGAGAAACACCCTTCAGCTATGTTGTGAGTTGAACAATTGCATAGTTTGTCCATCAGAGGGCACTATGCAACCTCCCCATAGGTAACACATGTTTTGAACTCCACAAACACAATAGCCAGCTGATGCTAGAAGAGTTGAGTAATCCACGATTTGTTGTGCCAGTAAAACAATATCATTTTAAACTGCACTCTCGTCTCATCTTAGTAATTACTTATAAATAATTATGTGTACTGTTTATTCTTCATGTGTCTGAAAGAAAAAAAAAATCTGTCGGTATATCAGATTTTTTAAAATCACCAAATATTGGTATCAGTATCGGTCTTAAAAATCTTACATCTGAAGAGCCAAAGCTGTTCCCATGTCATGTATTTATAGTGAAACTCTACTTTGACAGTGTGACTATGAGGGACACGTTTAAGGTGCACACCCACTGATACACCAGCTTCAGGATTGGACTATGCAGCTTATTTAACAAGGTTTCTGTTTGGTTCTCCAAGTTCTGGCTAGAGAACCAGCTCACATGTGTGATGATCCTCAAACATCACTGAATGTTCCTCCATAATGTTCAGATGCCTCAGGATGCTAAACTAGAAGACAGCATTGGCAGCGTGATGCTCCGTCACAGGGCTTGGACACTGCAGACTGACTAAAGGCTCCTGTTTGGGCCCTGAGGCGCAGCAAATTTGTGACGAAATTGTGATTTGTCTGTGATGACGCAGTAGAAGCTCCAGTGCAAGCAGTCATAAAAGGACTGCAATGTAAGAACAGCAGCTGCACTGGAAGGAGTTGCAGGTTTCCACTCTAACTGTTGCTGGAATTGTGATTCCTGCATTCCCGGCATGTTCACATGTAGCTAAAGTGTAAAGTGTGGATTTCTCTATATGTTTTTTTTAAACACACAGGCTGTACATGTGCAGGGTGCTGGAATAAACAAATACAGTGACCTATTGTCCAAAGAATACAAATATTTTTAGCTTAGTTTTCTTCCCTCCAGGCAGCTGCCGAATTCTGTTCATTTCTCTACATTATGACAATCAACTCCCAGAGATTTGAGGCTGCAGGAAGGTAATCCACGTTTATTTTTAGCTGTGCTGGCTGCATAGCTCAAGTAAAGCCATTTCTGTTAATGTAACAGAAAATTGTGATGTCAAACTTTAAAGTTAACACAGAAACAGCACTGCTAGAAACCTATTTTCAACCTTTTACCCATCTGACTGATGATCTAAAACCATTTGTTTAACATCCACTCGTGTGCTTTGTGATTCTTTATTGTCTAAGTCTTCATGTCTTATGTAAAGCACTGATTCTCTCCAACAAGAGGTCGCTGAGCAGAGAGGATTTTATTTTTCATGAGGAAATCCTCTTATTTTAATTGTGTATATATCTGACTTTCACAATCACAGAGCTATTTCCTTACTCTGTGTTTGTGTGTGTGTGTGTGCGTGTGTGTGTAAACTAGCAGCAACAGCAGGAAGTAAGGCTCTTCAGTAGAAACAACCAAACAGGAAAAATGACAACGAGGCCCACCCTGGGCGTTCCGGGACATTCCGTGAATTCCCATGGAGGTCTCGAGGAAATCACCCGGCAGTATTCCTACCTTTGCACTGCTGCTGCTGCTGTGATGCCATGGATGAGCGAGCCTGCTGTCTGCACTCCTAATGGAGAAAGAAAGAAACGCACACAGTGACACAGAGCAGCACTAAATGTAACTCTTTACACTATCAGGGCCTGATTTATGTCCTCACAACATGAGTAAAACAAGTAAACACACACAGTTTATATCCCTAACCATCTGGGACTCTAATCTGTGTGTGTGTGTGTGTGTGTGTGTGTGTGTGTGTGTGTGTGTGTGTGTGTGTGTGTGTGTGTTTCTTAATTTTTGTGTACCACTTTAAGTCTTTTGTGCCTTTGGAGTATCAACATTTTTCTTTTTGTGGAGACATTGATGCATTTAATAAACATTTTGTGACACATTATTTTTTTCTTTGTGCCTTCAATGTGTGACACTGAAATAATCATTGTTTTTGTGCCACCCTAACATAAGTTATAGTCTTAGTTTGAACCTGCCTATAAAAACCTACATTGCAACATCAATAGCAGAAGGTAAAAACAATCAATAGCAGAGGGAGCCCATTTTCTTCCACTGCTTGTTCCAGTAATTTCTCCGACAGCCAGAGCTAAAATTAAATCAATAAAACTATATCAATTTATTTTACTTAGAATATTTTATGCAAAAATGTCAAATACGCGTGGTACCAGCTGCTCAAATGGTCATATTTATACGTTTCTGCATTCTGCATTCATAAAACCTGTAGACTGTATAGAAATGATGGCTGTACCCACTGGTTTTGGACTTCACATTTTAAAGGACTTCGGTCTCTCCCATGTTGCTTTTGTCGAGCCAGAAGAGTCCATATGTCAAGAAATGTGTGTTGCTAAGTTACCAGCTAAACCAAGCAAGCTGTACACGGATAATTTTTAACATAATTACAATAAAATGCTCCAGTTGGCTCCATAATGTGGTGACTTAGAAATTTGTGTAATAAGCAAACCATCACTAGATAAGTTCAATGAGGGGGCATAAATCAAGAGTAAAGTGCACAAAGGTCCAGTTCACTGAGTTGAATTAGAGTAGATAGATGGAGGTACTGACCTATGACAGCTAACTTCTATTCAGTCACCTGTCAATCAAAGCAGCCACACCCCTAACTTTAACAGTATCAGATGGATGAGATAAATGGAGAAAAAACAATAGCCAGAGTGAATATGAAGGGGTAAATTAGCTTGAAGCTCTAAATTTGAGCGTTTTATCGTGGGAGTCTCTGAGATTTGCTCACATTTGGAGCTTTGAGTGGTCATTAGAAGAAATGCAGTTTTTGATACTTAATTTTTAAGCCCTGGAGTTTCCAGCTTGCTTTCAGACCCAATTTTATGAGTCAGGTTTAGTTTGGGGTATGCAAGGCCGAGTGCATGGCTTCATCATCTGTCCTCACAAAGACGGAAGAACAAATGTGTGTGTGTGTGTGACTGAGAGCACGACAGAAAAAAAGAAGTAATCTCAGATGAGACGGCGGTGTTTAATCCCAGCCCGGCTCTTTCTATGTGTGTCAGACGGTCACATGCCATCACACAAACCAGGGATTAAACACACGCACAAGCAGACTGACCTGAAGTCTTTTCTGACCTGGTTTTTAAAATCATTTCAGGCATTTAGCTGATTGAGATTTAATTTAATCGTGCAAATAACACACCTCGCTGTGTTGTTTAACGGGCTGAGTTCAGTTGTTGCATTGAGGTGTTTGCAGTCCTCTTACAAACAGGTAAAAGACTGAGTCATTTTGAAGAGCTCACTGAATTCAAGTGTGGTGCTGTGACAGGAGCCCACTGTTAGAAAAGTCTGTGAAATTTCACAACAGTTTGTGAAGCTGCTTCCTACTTAGATAGCCCACAATCAGCTGTAAGTGACATTACTGCAAAGTGGAAGCATTCAGAAATCAAAGCAACATACTCATAAAGTGGCAGACCATGCAAAGTGACAGACCGGATTCACAGAGTATATAAAAGTTGTCAAAGCTCTGCTGACTCAGTAACTGCAGATGTCCAAACCTCTGGCATCAACATCAAAACAAACAAAAACCGCATGTTAGGAGCTTCATAGCTGAGCAGCTGTAAGTGTGAAGGTCCAGTATTTTTCTCTACATAGTGTAAATGAGGCCCAGAAACAAGTTTTTTCTTCTGTATTCCCAATGAATTCATGTTTTATTTATAAAGCTTGCAATTGCCAAACTTCATTAGAAGGTGGGCTCTTATGCCATGCCTTATTTCTTATCACATATATGCTGTTATAGGAGTGAATGTTCATATTCCATGGCCAGGTTGGCCTCTAGCTAAAAGCTAGTTAATCACTCAAACTCAGCAAGGATCACTGACCAGCAGTTGTGAGCACTGCAGACACACCTGTTTACCTGCATTGTAAAGGAGCGGGGCCTCACCTGTGTTTGGTGAGGTTACATTATTTAAAGTAGGCCTGAGAGAAGTCACAGGATGGGGAGCCTTTTGGAGCACAATGAGCTGTCCTCTGTTTGTTTAGGATTTACAACGAGCTTCAAGGATACCCTGGCTGCTTTTTCACAGTGCAGGAACACACTGTGTGCCTCCTTATCTGGAGGGTAGATGCAAGACCAGATATATGAAATTATGTGTGAGATTAGAGCTTCAGAACTCAGGATACCTTCTGCAACACAAGTGGATATTTTTCCCTTCCCTCCAGAAGCAAGTTTCACCACTCTGTAGCAATCACAGCTTTACTTCTGTTTCTATTTCTACTCTACTACATCTTTGACACGAAATGTTTTACTGTGTAGTCCACACCATTTATTTTAAAGCTTTGCTTACTTATTGTTTTGCAGATTAAAAATATAATACATGTATAAACATACACCCATATAAACTGAAACTACAGATCAGAGTGACGTCAAAGGAGGCTAGTGGCCTTTCCTTCCTCCCCTTAGACATGGAAGATTTTAAAACTGCCAGGAAGACCACAGATGCCATGACTCAGATGTTTCTCTTGCATTGTCCCTGTTAAGATGAAACCTAATAACAGAATCCATTAGTTGGGTGTTG
This sequence comes from Pundamilia nyererei, assembly GCF_000239375.1. Taxonomy (NCBI): domain Eukaryota; kingdom Metazoa; phylum Chordata; class Actinopteri; order Cichliformes; family Cichlidae; genus Pundamilia; species Pundamilia nyererei. The sequence goes on from NW_005187839.1 coordinate 140,718, forward strand.
ATAAATTAGCTTCCTTTTTGAGTTTTTGATGCTACTCTGCCTCTGGTTTCTTCACACAATACTAGAAATCAATCATTTATAAATCTATTTATATATTCTGCTCTGTTGTTGCAAACAAAACTGTGCAGCATGTATATAAGTTAGTAAAATCACCCCCAGCGGCAACATTAACGTGAAACACCAATTAATAAATCAATAATTAAATATATAATTATTATACAACTAGAACATGTATGATTCTGCTTAATGACTGCATTTACTTTTGATAGTTTAAGAATCTTTAGTGCTAACAGTTATTCAATAAAAATGGTTTCAGGCTGTCTTTCAGTGTCAGGACTCATTTCATCCTTCTGTATGAGGCCACAGCTCCTGGATATCAGTGTTTTCTACACCAGTTCTTACTTAGACATAAAAAAAACAGTTAAAAACAAAAATAAATAAATACATCCAGGGCACACAGAGAGCATTAAAAATGCATTTTATAGTTAAGAGACGATTTCCTTCCCAATAAATGCTTGTTTCCTTAAAATAAAATCATTTTTTAAATTCTTTAAATTCATTAAAATAGTTTTTAAGCAAAAATCCATTCTATGAATGCAGGTTTATTAAGTTTTATTAAGCCAGGTTTGACCAACTTTGCGCTCCTTTAACTATTATAGTTTGTCTATCCAGAGTCTTGTAACAGTAAACCCTCCTCTTGGTTTACACTACACTGCAGCATGAAAACACTGAGAATCCCAACATTTTCTACACTTTTTGTCGGTTAACCTGAACCAGGCGTTTCTTACCTCGGCTGCCTCTCTAACTGTTGCTTGTTATTCCCAAAGTGAGAAGAAAAGCGGTTAAAACGCGTTTAACTGTCCAGAAACGTGTGTGAATCCTTAGGTTTGCAGTTTTAAAGCGGCCCGGCTGTGCCGCTTCTGAGCGCTGCGGAGTTTCTGAGGCTTTAAGCGGCTCAGCTGTCAATCACTTAGCTGCTGGGCGCTAGGTAGCACTTAACCACGCCCATAAATGTTGTAAGACCACGCCCACGGCAGAGAACCAGAGCGCGAGAGAGACGGTTTTATACAGTACATATAACATGTTTGAAGGGTTATTTTCATACATGTGTGTCTGTGCAGCTTTTCTCTTTCTGTTTATCATTCTGTGGACTACAAGGCAATTACTTTAAGGTTATTTAATATATGACATTAATCACCATTTTCACTGTTATTTCTTTAAGAAATCCTGATTAATCAGTTCATTTTTTTCTTCGTAAAAATGCAGAACTTACTATTTAGAGGCAAAAAAAAAAAATCCATTAGAAATATATTACACAGTGATGGGTTCACAGGGTGTCTGCTACAACAACCTAAAATGCTAAATGACATGAATAATACATAAAGAATAAAGTAAGCAAGTGTTAACAACCCTGAAAGGCTTCAGTTTATCTAATTATTAAGAAAGTGGCCATTAGCTAAATAATTAAAAACAAACAATAACAAAACAACTTAAATAAAACAAAA
>NW_005187839.1:142881-143913 GCF_000239375.1 Pundamilia nyererei
ACCGCCCTCTAGTGGAAGAGAATGTAATTGTTCTGCCTGTTACTCACGCCGGTCACTTAGTGTACCAATCAGGTGGAACCAGATAATCTTCCACGGCACTCTGGTCATTTCACACAGCACACCTATGTGCCGCGGCACAGTGGTTGGGAAACACTGTTCGAGACAGATATTTATATAAGCTGGGGTGGCTTCTTGTTAAATTGTTAAAGTAGAATTATAAATATTCCAATTTAATAATGAAAGTATTAAATAAAGTCTTTTTTCCTCAAATGGAAATAATGTGAACACAAAATGTTCAACGACACACACTCACACAAACACACACAGTGTATTCCCGTCTCACCCATGTGATTCCTTTAATCAAGCTTTGTTAATCACAGTGCAACAACAGTTTAACACTGGGTGTTTGAGGACAGCAGGAAATTGTTAATCTGAGCTGTTAAATCAATGCACACACAGGTCATCTGGATCCAAACCAGCCTACCAACCTCCTCCATATCAGCTACTTTGCAGTGGCCTCATTTAAAATAAATAAATAAGACGGTAAAAGGTTTATTAAGTCAGAAAGCTTAATGAATGAATGTAGTAACCATGATGCCATTAACACCTCAAAAGTTATTTGACACCATAAAAGGAATATAGTTATTTATTTATTAATTTTCTTTTTTCAGTCTCTTAAAGTGTGATCTTTCTTGACAGAGCGACAGGATAATGGAGGACTAAATCAACCTGCATGTTTGCATTTTTTTTTCTTTATGTAGGTTTTACTTTGTAAAAACATCACGTTCTTCTGTAGAAGAACTTGATGTTTATAGATTGTGTGTTTTTGTTGTTTCTCCGCTGATTTTTTTTTTCTTTAAGCTTCAACTTTGGTAAAGCCGTGCAAATATTTTAATACTTAAGTTTTTATCCCAAAGTTTGGACACCAATGTGTTCTTGGTTAACCATTCCTCTACATTTATCAGCAGTGCCCTCTTGTGGCAAACCATTGGAACTGCACTTGATTAATTATGGACTGACTGTGTATTATTC
>NW_005187839.1:144712-172074 GCF_000239375.1 Pundamilia nyererei
TTGTAGAGAGTTCAGAGTACTTGTTATTAGCTTAATCGTTTAAGAGGCAGATATTCAATTCACTTTTATGTATATACTGCCAAATCATGACAAAATTCATTTCAAGGTGCTTAATATTGTAAGGTAAGACCTTACAATAATACAGAGATACCACAACAACAAGAGGACCCCCTGTGAGCAAGAGCTATGGTGACAGCGGGAAAGAAAAACTCCCTTTTAAAATGAGGAAACCTCAGCCAGAACCAGGCTCATCATAGTAATAACAAATCATTAAATGTAGAGTGGTGTATAAACACACGGTGAATGAAAAAGTGTATGTTATCCATTCAATAAGATTTAATTAACACCCCTGAAGCTTTGCACTACATGGCTCATTTAACAATACAATAGTCTCACTCATGATCTATTAAAAGCCAGACCTTTACCCTGTTCCTGCCCACACGCACACTGGAAATCCATTACACATTTACAAGAATCAACGTAGACGTAACTGAATTAATGATGCAAACACTAATAAATTCAGGATTCATGTTAAACATTAACCATCCCACGAGTCTGTGTGGACATCAAGTGGAAATCAAGTAGGTAGGTGAATAATAGTAAGCAAACTTTCCCAGCCAGTATAACCAAAGTGCCAATTCAAATTCAGTCATGACTGTATTTAGAGTGTAAGCTTTTGTTTGTTGTCTTAAAATAGAAACTTTTGTTTCTATTTTAAGACATTTTGGTTTATTTTGTACTACTTTGCACCACTATTTGCGCCCCGTGGAAGATGTTTCAGATTGTTTTGTGTCATTTGAATGATTTTTGTGCTTCTTTGTCCAAATTCTGGGTTTCTTTGCACATCATTTTGCACGTGGGAGAACATTTTCTCCCACTTTTTGTGTCTGGGCGTTCAGGACATTTTGAGGCTTTTCTAGTTGTTTTGGGCCCCTTTGTTACTTTGCAGTTATATATTTGCCGTTTTGCGTGTTGGTATATTACAGTTTAGGTCAGGTGCACTTTAAAAAAACAACAACAACTTTTCGCCACCCATGTTCATCCTCTTCTTCCGCCTCTCTACCTGGTTACTTCTCCCAGCACATACTGCCGCACACCATGACGTTAAGTTAACTAAACTAAACGTTTAATCCTCCATATTTATTTATTATTCTTCTCCGCGTTTTTTTCCCTGTTGGTGACGTCACGGCGTCGGAGAGCGCCGAGCTCGCGACCAGGGAAAACAGGGAAGCTTGGAGAAAGTGTCATCTGAAACTCGCCGCAAAGATAGTTGTTGTCTGTATATTAAGACTTTACAGACTGCTTTTTCTCGCCTCGAAATCTTCCGAACACGCGGTGGAAGTGTTCAGCTAACCCTGGAAGTCATGTTGGGGCTTTAAAGTTGACGGTGTTTGAGCTTTCGCGGTGCAAGTTGGCGACGAAGCCAAAACAAGAGGAAGAATAAATAATGTGCCTGTCGCCGCCGCTGCTTCTGTTCTGACACAGCTCCAGTTTCCCACAGATACTCAGGAGAAGCAATTTGAAGGAGGAAGACAGAAAGTGAGAAAATAAGGTAGTAAAAGAAGAAGGAGAAATGGCCGAGGCACGCTCAGAAGAAGAGGAGGAAAGCGTGATGAGGGACACTCGGGAGCAAGTGGTCCGACGACAGCCCAACGCCTCCAGAGGTAAAGAAAGAGCCACAAACATCATCTTTATGCGTTTGCTTTAAACTGTTTCCACCTGATAGACATCCAGTTCATTAATACATAAGGAAGAAATAAGCTGTCACGAGTCTGGAAGGAAATACAACCCCCAAGGTTTGATATTATATGACCACATTTCCACCGATAAAGCTCAAAGCAAACAAACTGTCAGGTTTATTCTCTGTTATTCTTTATTTTCACATTGTGGTAATGTTTCTGTTTCACTTTTGCTCTATTAAAAGGTATCTTAACATACTGTTTAGCAGCTCTGGGATCCCAGACCCCCCCTCCCTTCCTCGTCTGTGAATGTTTAGCATCCCCGCAAAATCTATCACAGCACTGATAAAACGGCACCTTGACATGCATATAATGTGCAGTGTAGGCTCAAAATGCCGCTCACCTAGGGGTTTAAGAGGCAAAATATGAAGCCTGGATCCAGTGTGGACAGCGTTTATGATACTTGGTGTACATTTCAGGTCTAAAACCTTTAAATAAGAGACGTTTTATGAAGCGCGTTAATGTTTAGAACTGATTATCTGATTAAAAATTAGTTGGCAACGTTTTTTGATTGTTATTTTTAAAGCATGAACGCTAAAATGTGTGTATATTTCCTAGCTTTCTTTTATCTTTCTAATCTCAGACCAAGCAGGCAGTTTAGATTTGGCAGCACTTGAGTGCTTTGTCATTTTTTCCTCAGACCACCTTTTGTTTAGCAAATCGAGGGAAATCACAAACACATTTCTGATAAGGTTTGTTTAGAAAGCCGTGATGTAGATGAGTGTGTGTCGCCTGGTTGAACTCAGGGTTGTAAATTCTTATATCATGATGTGAACTTGCCGACACTGGGGTCAAAGTTTGTGTATGCCTGTGCCAGGACTTACAACCATTAGTTGAATGACCAAGTCTTCCTCTTTGTATCTCTCGGGGAAGTTAAATTATAACTTGTCCTGACTCTTCTAGGCTTTTCTCAGTTAGTGCGTGAGTAAAGTGAGTCTGTAATTCTTAAGAAACTCTTCAGATGATGCATTCGCTTCTGCCCTGTGGTTAGGGCGGGTACATTTTTGGAGAAATTACCACCGCGTCTTGACATGATTAACTGACACAATGCCACCTGTGTGTCTTTTTCTGGTTGTTATGTAAAGTTTCTAAGTCATCCTGGGAGTAATGTCAGGCTTAAAGATTAGGCTGCATGAGATTAGATTTAATCCTGGGTGATATTTTTGTGGTGGCTAGAGAGGAATACTGGTGCTTTTATGATTTCATTTGCTAAACATGGAGCTGTAAGTGGTAATTATATTTATTACACAGTTGTTTTGACTTTGCAATACCAAATACTCACTAACGTGACAAATTATGGTTATTCATAGTACATGGGTAGAAAATTGTATGTTTCCTAACTGTCCTGTGGCAAGGAAGTGGCTGTGTACAGAAGGCCTACATTTAAAAAAAAAAAAAAAAAATATATATATATATATATATATATATAGCATACCTTTTTTTTAAAGACAGGAAACCAAAACAACTTTTACAGGCTGTACTTTGAGGAAGTGTTGGCACAATGTGACTGTAATCTGTGACCAAAACAAAACAAGACTGTTCATTTAAATGTGAGATCATTGCATCTTTTGCCCTAATTTAGCAAACATTCCTCATCAGCAGCCTTATTCTGCATCATACATCAGAGATGATGGAAAAGGTAGATGGGGTGACCATAACATCGGTGGTCTTGGACTTTGGATTTCGAAAAAGACAAGCTGCGAATGGTCAATACACGGGCACATGTGCACTACATTGACCAAAGAACTGGGCCACATAGACATTACCCCACATAGCAGACAGATCTGGCCTGGATCTGGTGTCATGCTGGCATTGCTGGCTGACTTCTGGCATGGTAAGTGGTCATCCAGATATGGACCAGGCCTGGCGCAGATGGCACAGTTTATGCAATGGCATGCCACATCTGGCCCAATTATGGTTTAGTTTATGTGGCCCAGGCTCACAAAAAACAGGTCTTCATTTTTTGTGGTTCAATCTAGGGCTGTTCGATATAACGATATATATTGGATGACAATATAAAAACGTCTATCGTTTCATATTACGCTATCGTTTGTTTCGTGTTTACACCAATTTTTTTTCATCGTTTTGATGGTCACTAGTGGCTATATTAATTTGTTAAAGTTATCTCTTTCTCTTATATTTAATATCACGACACTACGGACGGACAAGTGACTGTTTTTACGTGTTGTCGTTAGCAACCACGATGATAAAACAATGGCATGGCTTTGCCATCCGCTTGTTTGTTTTGCATGTTAACCTTTCACAATAAAGCTCAAGATCCTGTTGAGACTTTTCAAAATAAACTAAATCCCATGAAATAGCATGCAGGATTTTTACGGATGAGAAGCAAAAAAGAGGCGTTAGGTGCTAAAAAATAAACCTTAGACTCAAACGTTAGAACAGGCTTTTCCCCGCAGCACGCCGTGTAATAAATATTCACAAAGAAAGCGGCGGCCATTACAATTTATGTTTAAAAATGTATAACTTCATGCATCGGTTAAAAGTCTCAACTCCAGGTACACAACGCCCAGCTGAAAACACTTCCTGCAAGTCGAGCTGCCCGAGATTCACAGAATTTACAGAAAATGTTAAATTTTTGTGATTTATATCGTTATCGGGATGATGGATGTCTTATATCGGGGTATGAGATTATGGTCATATCGCACAGCCCTAGTTCAATCCCTGGCTCCTCCAGTCTGCATGTCAAGAGTGTGAATAGGTAGCACTCATGTAGGAAGCACTCAGTTTAGAGAAAGTGTGTGATTGGGTGAATGTGGCATGTTGTAAAGAGCACTTTGAGTAAACCGGGAGGGTTGAAAAGCGCTATATAAGAATCAGTCCATTCACTGTCCAAACAGAGTTTCGTCATGTTACTTTTGCACTATTATGTTCTGGCACATGTTGTTATTACATGGCTTGATTAAGGTCCACATTAGGCTGACATCTGGGGTCAGAGCTGAAACTGTTCTGGGCCAGCAAAGGACCACCAGTGTGTCTGCAACTAGCCTTGTGCTGGCCCATGTGTGGGCCACTTCTAGCAAACCTGATCTGGGCCACCAAAGGGCCATCATTCTTTGCAGTATGTGGGCCAGATCCGGGCCATACCAATTTTGCTATTTGGGACACCTACAGGAGCTGCTTGGACATTGAAACCCTATAGCATGAAGCTCCTAGTGCACCGTGTGTGTGCTCATGTTGATGTCAAAGGAAGACTGGAGTACCACATTTACTCAGTCAGCAGTGCGCTGATGACCTTTACACAGTCGGTGACACGCCCTGTAACTTTATCTGATCTGCCACTTCATGGTCGAGTTGCTGTGGTTCCTAAAGACTTCCAGTTTGCAATAACACGACTCACAGTTGATGATGGAAGATCTAGAAAGCAACTGGCTTATTCCGACAACTCTTCAGACAACTCTTTACAGCGACCCATCCTTTTCATGTTTGTAAAGGCACACTGCGTGATTTATTTATTTAATTAATTTTGTTTTTTTTGTGGAAGTTTGAAAACTCTTGAATTCAAATAGTGTGGCAGAATAATTTTGTCCATATTTGGCGCAAAAGTCTTGAACCATCCTCATTTCTTTATATTTTGCTAGAAAAATGGGAAATGGATTCAGAAGTTTATTGAAATGTAGAAACAAATATGAAAATGCAGCATACAAGGCAAAAACAGAGTTTGTACAATTCTTGAAAGCCAGCATTTAAGGTGACCACCTTTATTCTTCAACACAGTCTCTTAGGCAACCTTTATTGTCATTTCTTTAAGTAGTCTTCAGGAATAGTTCTCCGGGCTTCATGAAGGGCAGAGCTCTTCTTTGTTGGCTACCTTTTGTTCCATTCTCTGGCAACGTGATGGGAAATGGCATTGTTCTATAGAGCGTTTCTACTCTCCCAGAGTACTCAAACCACTCTATATAACATGCCACATTCAAAGACCAAATAAATTCACCCAGTCACTTTTTTCTAAGCCTTTAGTGCAGGGGTAGGCAACTCCAGGCCTCGAGTGCCGGTGTCCTGCAGGTTTTAGATGTGTCCTTGATCAAACACAGCTGATTCAAATGGCTAAATCGAACCACTCTCCTTCTGATCAGTAGTCAAAGTGCTCTACCTCCTGAGCTACAGCCACACTGCATCCAATATGATTAATAATGTTGACCTTAACACCCTGGGGAGGCCAAACCATGACTGAGGTATGCTTTTCCTGTTTCTTAAGGAGATGACTGTCAGGTACTGTTCATCTGCTCTGGAGTTTTTTTTTGTTTGTTTTTTAGGCCTGCTACTAACTCTTCGATTTCTGTTCATGGTGTTTAGGGAAGAGGAAACAGAGAAAATGGGAAGTTAGGATTACTTTTATTTCTTTGAACAAATTCTGAATTTGAATATACAAATATCTGAAGGCAAGGGATGGGATTTTTGTGTAGGAAGCTTCTGGTTTGTGTTTGTATCAGCCAAACATGTTTGAGCTGGAGTCTAAAATGGAGGTGGAGTCTAACTATGAGATAAGATCCTGTCAGAGGAAGGAGGTGAATGATATCGAGCAGCATCACAAGTGCAGCCCGGCCATGGAGCCATCGGGCAGCGTGACATGAACAGGCTGGGACTAGCTTTCAAATTAATAAAGGTTCATATCCAAAGGTGAATTTTTGCTCCGTACTGAACTACAACAGAACACATCCATAATTCCCAGACAACTCATCACCTATAGAAGCTAATATAGCCTTAAACCACAAAATACATATATCAGGGAGTGTGTGAGAGTCTGAGTTGTTTGTTGTTGTTGTTGTGCAATGAAACCCAACCATTTGATGAGCTGAGCTCACTTGGTTTTCATTAAATGTGTTTCAGATACTTTTTTTCTAACTTGAGAAATTGAATAGCAGAATATTTTGCAACATGAAGACATTGTTTATTAAAAATTGTAAACCATATGGAGACATTAAGTTACAGTCAGAACAACAAATACAGTGTGTGCGTCTGTTTGTGCAGCATTCCTGGACTGTGGTTTATTGTCTCTCTGTGGGTTTAAAAACAGTCTGTTAATAATTTTTCTGGCATCTGAGGTTAGGGTTCGTATTCAGCCTTTTCTTAGCTTCGGGACGTGTAGCTTAATGAAAAACCTTATTTTACCAGCACTGTTTAGTGTTATTATACATTCGATGAGAAGCTAAAGTGAACAGCGAACATTTAAAAAAAGAATACCTTTGAAAGTAGTTGACCTTTTGCAAAAAAGGAGAAAAAAAAATCTGAGCTGCATATTTTTAAAGGCTTTATTGAGCAGTCACATGTTTTTCCACACAGGCTCATCTGTGAGAGTGACAGGTGATAAATGCCTCATGTGAGTGCCACAGTTTTCAAGGATAAACATTCCCTCTGGAAGACTTTAAACTGGCATTGTAACTGAATTTTCAGCCGCTTGGCAGCCATCTTGGCAATGCCTTTTGGCAGTTATTTGGGCAGAAGCCTCCCTGTTCTAAATGAATGGGAAGAAGGCTTTAATTCCACTTGTCACCTGGAAAAAAAAGTGCTTAAATAAAATCAAAGATCAAATTAGATTTTAAAAAATGCTTTAAACTTCCGTGGCGTAAATGAGCTTAATACATTTAGTGCTTCATGTCCACTTTAATGGAGTGTTGATTTCTTTCCTCCTACTATCTAAGGAAGCTTCATTGGGGGGAAAAAACTGTCCAAATCCCCTTTTCCTCACTAACCTCTGACCTCCTCGTGGCACACAAGAAAGCCAGTGGATGACGAACGCTGAGTGAAATCTGCTGCGGTGTGCATCTTGCGTGTTTGAATGCAGCTCCAGCAGAAAGCTAAGCCAGCCTGCTGCGCAGGACAAACATCTGGAAGTATTAAAACTCTGATGACTCCAGCAGAATCCGTCTGCAGCCAATTGCAGCCTCACTTCCTGGATGTCCTCTGCCTATCAGGAACCTAGCCAGAGCTGACGGGCTGTCCAGTTGGAGTTTTTCAGGGACAGAAAGTAGAGGAAAAGAAGAAAAAGCACTGAAGGGAAAAGAGAGACATTTTTTTTGAGTTTTTGAAAAGAAGAACTATCTGCAGCAAGTTCTGCACACACGTCAGCATCTAGTTTTTCTGGACTTAAGCAGGTCATACTGATCTGGTTATCAGTTTGGGTTGGAAAGGAAGAAGAAAAAGGAGGTAGGAAATGGAAAAATACACATTCACAGAAAGTGCAGCTCTGCTTTTTCTTGGCTTTTCTCCTCCTTTCTCTTTTTTCTTGCTTTCTTCATCTTGTTGAAGGCATTATAGGAGGTGGTTCATATTGTTAAAAATTCAAATGCTCCCTTAACTTTTTTCTGTGGTGATCACATGACTTATCAGGATGATTGTGACATCCTCTTCCTTTTGTCTTCACTTAGTTTCTGTAGGTGGCACTATTTTTCGTCTGCACTAAACCAGGATTAATCAATCTTTATTCTTCTATTTTCAAACCAAGATAAAAACAGTTTTGTCTTTTCAGCCTAAAACTTTGGAATGCAAAACGACGTTATTGAGGTTGAAGTTAAAATTTTGTTTCTCATTTCAATGTAGGACACATTAAATTATAATCAGAGGAACTTTTAGTACTTTTAATAATGACTTTTGGTCAATGTAAACACTTTGTTTTCACATTCAACAAGCTGCCCAAAGCATTCCTCAGAGTTTGGTCCATCTTGACATGTTGGTATCACATAGTTGCTGCAGATTTATAAGCTGCACGTCCATGATGTGAATCTCCTGCTTCTACCACATCTCAAAGGTCCTCTATTGAATAGGAGATCTGGTGACTGTGGAGCTCATTTTAGTACAGTGAAGATATTTTCACTTTCAATTTGGCAGTTTGAGATAATTTATGGTTTGTGACATGGTGTGTTCATCATGTCATCAGAAGATGGGTTCACTGCGGCCATGAAGGGATGGACATAGCCGGCAACAATACTCAAGTAGGCTGTGGTGTTTCAATGATGATCAGCTGGTAGTAAGAGGCCCGTTCTCTGTAATCCCTCGTGTAAAGGTTGTGTGGGAAAATCAATATAAAATATTCAGACAAGCACATCAGGCACCAACAACCACGCCACCTTCAGGATCACTTAATTCACCTTCAATGCCTATTCTGATGTTCAGGTTGAACTTCAGCAGGTTATGGTCACCACGTCTTCATGCGTAAATGCACTGAGGTGCTGCCATGTGCTTATCTAATTAGATGTTTATATTAATGAACATTTAAACAAGTGTAGCCAATAAATTTGAACGGTCGGTGTAAATTACGTCATATGATCCACAAGAAAACCAGAATAAGTTATATAAGTTATTTTTACTAAGCAATAACTGAGCTGGTCTAAAGCCTTTTCAGCTCTTTGCCCACATGAACTCCTGAGTTCTGTAGACTAAACAGTGCCTGTTGGTTTACAATCACTCTTTCTCTCCCCAGGTCGTCCTGACAGACATAAGCCAGAGCATCGTCACAGGTAGGAGGTTTCACATTTCACTGTCTCTGCTGGCAGTATTTGCAAAAATGACTAAGTGCTTTGAAGAAGGGTGCGTCTAATCTCTCCCACATGTAACAGACAGTTTGCCCTGGAGAGGTGCGTTTGAAGTTGAATCCAGGTAAAAGGTCTGATTGCTTTGATCTGACCCTCTAAAAGGATTTACCTTACAGTACGAATCAGGCGTCTTTGGGTTAAAGGCGCAGCTTTGGAGGATTTTCTTCAGTATCCTTGCAGACTTCCAGGGAATGCTTTTCTCCCCTCTCGTCTGTGGTCCTGACACACTCCTGAAAGTATTTTGGCTGTTGGCCGGTGGCCATGGCAACTAGCTGGGGAAGTCACCGGGTTTAAAAAGTGTGTGTGTGTGTGTGTGTGTGTGTGTGTGTGTGTGTGTGTGTGTGTGTGTGTGTAACAAAGTGTTGCTTTTGTCGAGCTTATATCACTTAAAAGACGTCGAACAAAGAATCCAAAGTGATTGTGAGAGGATCCAAATGCACAAATATATGGCAGGTTAAGTTTATTACTGAATACAGAAGTGAGTGGAAAGTCAAAGAATCTCCATTAAGTAACTTTTGAGACTTTATTTTGTGTATTGACCGACTGATGTTTGGCCAAGTCTTCTCACCTGAAGCAGAACATTTTTTTAAAAACTGATTCTGTTTTCCAAACTTTCATTGAATAAAAACTTAAAACCAAAGAAGTGCCAAAAACGGTAGTTTCTCTAAATGTCACCTTAGACACAGGTTATGGGATGCTCATGGGATACAGTAGTGACTTGTTACACTACATGTAGCCTCGAGCTTTATTGGACACTAAGAGGGCCATAATTTACAAAATAAACATTATATTAATATCAGTGAAAGTTGGAACTAGTGATTGAGGCCATAAGATCACCAGGAAAGACCATCTGTCATGCCGAGGACTTATATTATTACAGAGGCGCAGGTTGCTTTTATAACATCAGAAGATCACCTTTAGTGACCTCCCACCTCTAGACGCTCAAGATGCTTAAAACATTTGCAAAGCCCCCTTGGACGAATATAACGTGTGAAGCTCGTCTTTTTTTTTTTTTTTTTTATTAACTGAGGGGGTTGTGTCATGGTTCCAGAACAAAATGAGTGGGTGTGCGTCAGATGTTGGTGAGGGTAGTCCCTGCCTCTTCACCTTACCATAGCTAGCCTTGAAAAACCCAGAACTTGTTCTAGTGGTCGTGAAGTCTTTACTAATATAAACTGAGGTGTCAAAACTCGTCATTGAGGCTACAGGGAGGTCGTCAAATGTCGTCTTTATGGGTTAAAGTAAAACCTCATCATCGTCTCCTTTCCTTTGGATGACCATCTACGAAATAGCTGTTGTCCAAAGGTATCTGCCATTTTCTTTATTGCACAGTTTCTCTGTGCCAGTAGGCTTTTAAATCCACATAGGAATCTGGGCCCTTAGGAGCCATTAAAAACACCTGTTTTGACAACAAGTGGTTCACTTGTCTTACTGCATTTAAATGTTTTTTGAACTGCTGAGCAATCAGTTGCACACAGCCCACAATGATGTAATGGGAAAAGAAGAAAACCAGTGAAAACTTTTTTTTGAAACATAGAAAAGCTACATTAGCACAGAGGTTCATTGTTCCTGCCGACTCTCACCTAAAAACTACAAATCATACCTTCTCCCAGTCAAACTGACACCTCTGACGGTGTAAACAAAGCTTGCTGAGCAGAGGCGTATTTCACTGACATTTAATAAGTGCATCGTGTTTTCTTCAACCTTTCTCTGCAGTAAACAAGGAGAAGTGGAAAGAGGAGGATAGAAGGAACATTTTTTCCACCAGTTTAAAGTAAAGCAGTGTGTTTGGGCAGTGTCAGGGGTGAGTCATGTGTGTCTGTTCATAGTTAGCAGCTCCGTGGCAGAAAGAGAGAGGGTGAGCAGCAGAGTCAAAAGACAGGCTGATCTATAACAGAAAGAGAGAAAGAACCGTCCTCGCGTCCTGTTATCGTCTTGGTGAGTCTGGCTAGATAACCTTCCTAGATTAGGAAATACTTTTCCATTTAAAAAGGAAGAGCTTTGGCTCACCTTTTCTGAAATGTCTGCTGTGATAGATGGGATTGCTGACAGTTGGGAAAATGGTCTATCTATTTGATAAACATGCTCCCAGTTTGGGAATACCAAGGAATTCTCCCAATTTATTTATTTTGTTTGTACTGGAATTTTAGCTAAATGTGCTTTCAGCAAAGTCTTTGCTCTACAGCTCATCTGACCAATGTGACCTCAAAGTGGGCGAGTCCAGTAAGTGTGCTGTATTGAAATGTGTTGATCAGAGTGGAAATTTTCAAACATTCTCCCTACTGTGTAATAATGCCAGTATCCACACAGCAGGAATAACTGTATATTTTATTTTTTATTTTTTTTTAACTTTTTTTGAGTTATTAGTGATTTTGCTGCAGGTTTTTGGCCATCCAGTGGTGCAGACTGGGTTCTTGGCTCTAGAAGATTGTAAAGGTGAAAAAACACATTTAACTGACAAATAAGATTCATTTAAGGGAGCTGCCATGAAAGTGACTCATTCTGCACCCTTTAGCTGAGGACTGAGTCACATGAGTTTTGCTTTGAATCATAAAATTATGCAGTATTATGTAAGAGTAAGCATACAGATCGGCGTTTCCGACTCTAACCGCCCTAGCTGCACCGTTGGAGTATATCATATATGGCTCTTTAAAGTATAGCCAGCAAAGTCTCAGGAATCAGGTGACTGAAAACTAAAGTCACACTAAAAACAGATCAGTTTTTTTTATTCTTTAAGATCTTGTGAATTCAGCCCTAATGGTCAACGTTAGGGTGATCCCACCGGTCGCAGCCAGTGTTGGGAAGGTTACTTTTAAAATGTATTCCATTACAGAATACAGAATACATGCCCCAAAATGTATTCTGTAACGTATTCCGTTACGTTACTCAATGAGAGTAACGTATCCTGAATACTTTGGATTACTTAATATATTATCATGCTTTTTACAACAACGTGAATGTACTATTGCTGTGTGATTTATTACTATTACTGAAGGTCCGCGACTCCAAACTGTAGTAAAGGGACCTCTGGCTAATACGGCGGGGTCCCTGTCGGCTCGTAGCCGAAAAATAGCTTTACTTTGTTGTGTGTTTGTTGTGTGGGTCAACTTTGCTTGCGAGAGACAGAGAGAGGCGTTGAAAGGCTGCTCCAACGGAACTTATTGCTTTCGGAGGAAAACATGAACACAGTGTACAGTCGAGTCTTAATAGCTTACTTACAACTGGGCTCGTCAGGCACTCTTCTTGGCTGCAGTGGTTATTATTATATTTACATGCTTCCAGCTCCCGTTTTTCCTCGATGACTGCTCGTACCTTTCCACTCCCCTTTTTCTCCCTCCTCGCGCTCACAGACCCATAACGTGTATGGCAGTCCATTCTCCCTGCAACACGGACTACACTGAACATGATGCTACATTCTTTAGAGCTATGCTTGTAGCGTTCTGCCTGTTAGCTTAGCACAACAACAACAACAACGAAAAGGCGCTCTCTCACCCAGGAAACACACAGTCGCAGAGAGAGAGAGCGTCGCCCTGTAACCATGGCAACCGTAACGCTGCCGCCTGGAACAACAGAACGTAGCTGTCAAACAAAACCCAAACAGTCCTGACCCGCCACAATATGAAACAGGAAAGTACCCCAGTGTAATCCATTTATTTCAACAAAGTAACTGTATTCTGAATACCACCTTTTTAAACGGTAACTGTAACGGAATACAGTTACTCATATTTTGTATTTTAAATACGTAACGGCGGTACATGTATTCCGTTACTCCCCAACACTGGTCGCAGCAGATGGCCCCGCCCCTCCCTGAGCCTAGTTCTGTTGGAAGTTTCTTCCTGTTAAAAGGGAGTTTCTTCTTCCCACTGTCGCTAAAGTGCTCGCTCCTCCTGGTTTTTGCCCTTTACTGGCCAAGTCAACGGAAATCCTGAATTTGTAGTTATCTTCAGTGTAAGCATAGAAAAAGTGCTTGTGTGAATGGGTGATAATAGGTGAATGCTCTGGGATAGTTGAAGTGCTTTATGTAAGAATCATTGCATTTAGTTAAATGATGCTGTTTTCAGAAGTGTTACCATATTTGAATGAGGCACTGAAGCAAATAAAATAAGCCATGGAGGAAGTATCATAGAATTTTGTCCTTTTGTTTCATCGTCCAGTGTTTGAGAAAACAGATGCAGCATTTACACTTGAGACACGCATAAACATCCACATGCAGTAACACAGGCCCTTTAATCACAGCACAGACTGTTATTGTAACAGAGCAGAGTGATGCAAGCTACAAAGAGGTGCTTTTTAACTACAGGAACTTTTTTTAGTTGGTATCTATTGGAGGTCATACTTCTCTTTTCGGTCTCCATCTAGAGGGACTGGAGACCATAATTCTTCTTAAAACTCACTTTTTATAGTCTTTTATTCATCCTACCATAAATTAAGCACTTTCCTTGGGCAAAATGAACGTCAGGTGACGTAAATATTTTGATTGTTCAAATTAATTAATGCTACACCAGTAAAACATTAATGTAAACAAACAATACATTTAAATGTTAGTCTTGGAAATGAAACAAAAGTAGGACGAACCAACTATAAGTGAAATCCAGGTTTTACCACGTATTTATTTGATAGAGGAAGTACATCATAAAAGTCATGAGAAGTATAAAAGTCAAGCATCCTCACAAAGTGTGTAGGAAAAAGTGACGTCAGAGGTGATAGTAGTAGGTTTAACAAGTCTGGGGGAAAAAGAAAATGACATTGGAATGAGAATTTGAGATATTACCTGAACCGTGTTGTTTGTTTGTTGTTTTAAATTATTATTAAACTGTTACGTCTCTCTGTGTCCCAGAACTGTTGGGACGGAAAATGTCTACAGACGTGTTTGGTTTAGATGTAAAAAAACAAACTTGTAGTCATAAATCCTGCATTTCCAGAAGACCAAATCTGTGACTGTTCTTGACTTGTTAATGAGGTCAAATGAGGAAATGTTTTCTGCACAAACCGCAGATTCATTGTTTGTAATTAGAGAACTGTACCCATCATTTAGATCTTTTGCCTGTATTGTGGCGATTCCCAGAGGCAAGGCAGCGGATGCTGAGCTCATGTGTGGAGTTCAAGTAGCGTGGACTGACTGGGACGACCGAGCTATGTTTGTCACTGGAAAACAGGGGGAGAGAGAGAGGAGGTGAGGTAGCAGAGGTGAAATGAAATGACTCATTGTTTCCTTTTTGTCCTCTCTGTGCAGCCAGGGTCCTTTGTCATCTATCAGAGCCGTCATCAAGAGAAGTGAGTATTCACTCTCACAAATGAACATAGAACCAAGAAGAATGAAACAAAATGTGCACAGTGTTTGGAGTGAAGCTGATACTTCCTGTACCTTGGATTTACGGTTCCTAAAAGTGCCAACTTTCCATCCGCTAATTTTTTTGAGGGCTTTAACTCTAAAAATAAATCATAGTTTTAAGGACAGGGTTGTTTTTCTTGTTTGTTATTGCACAAAAAAAATAAAAATTAGTTGATTCTGACGGGGTCGGGTTGGAGTCATCCACTTTTTTTTCTTTTAGCAGTGATGGAAAACATCTTGGTTCGTGTGACTATTTTGATTGTGTCCACACTGTTATCTTCTCTGTAGTGGGAATTTTTCTGCTTTGTTTTGCTTGCCTTTCTTTTTTCTAAAGCGGCTTCTGTTTTCCTATCAGCCTCTTCCAGGTCGACCACTCTGTCTGAGGCTCCCAGAGACAGAGAGCGAGACCGGGAGAGAGACCGAGAGCGGGAAAGAGACAGAGACAGGAGGTACGAGTCTGCCGTGCCATCATCATCACTGGTTCATATTTAACATGCAGATGTTTCATGAAGTGAAACGGGGAAAAGAAAAGTAAAATCCAGCTGTGAATTCTGTTGTTATGGTTACTCCATTTACTCAGGATAATATGTTAACACTTTAGCCAACAAACAAGCTTTAATCTTCACTTTTAGAGTAAATGAGCTTTATGTAAGGTGTGTGTATGTGAGGGGAAGCTCATCACTGAGCTCCTTCCTGCGTCACGTTTAAACACTTGGACGGTTCCTGGATCTGAGCCCGTGTAAACATTTGAAAATAGTTGTGTACTCTTTGAGCTGCGTGTGTTTGCCTGTTTCTTCTTTAACAAGGTACTTTAAAACCATTTACTATGAATTCTGAGATTCATCTGGGTTTTTAATTAATGAAACAAAATTATATTTATGTCTCAAATTTAATTCCCCATTTCATTTAAAAGCTAAAATTAGCATTTTTTTTTATTATGTTTTCATTTAAGTTTTAATTGACATCTTTGATGTGACTAAAAATTTAAACAGTTTTTTAATTAACTGATTAAACTGTTTGGGCTATAAAACTTAAAAACAATTAGAATAGTTTATTATCATTTTAGAAAAATATAGGTGAAAAAAATCATTACAGTCCTGAAGCTAAAATCAGGAAATGAACTTTTTGAAAAACAGTTTTTCTTTTCAGTGAAGTTAAACGTCCGTTTAGATTCAGTGAAACTGAAAATTATAACTTTTTGAAAAGTCTGTGAAGGTTCTCAGTCATCCAGGTCATCGTAGTCAAAGGAGCTTGCAAAGAAAAGCGTCTGGACTTCTTTAAGTTGCTTGAAGACGTTTCACCTCTCATCCGAGAAGCTTCTTCAGTTCTAAGGTCAAATGACTCTAAGGACTCTAAGGAAAAAAGAAGGAACACACACATGTAAAGGAAGCACTCAAAGCGTGCGGCTATCCTAAATGGGCGTTCTTAAAGTCAGCAAAGAGGCACAGAAAAGAAGACCAGACACCAGCGAGGGAGGATAAGAAGGACAGACGCAACAACATTGTCATCCCCTATGTAGCCGGTGTATCAGAGAAACTCAGGAGAGTTTTCTCCAAGCATGACATCCCGGTGTATTTCAGACCCAGCAACACGCTCAGACAGAAACTGGTTCACCCGAAAGACAAAACGCCAAAACACAAACTTAACAATGTGGTGTATGCTGTACAGTGCAGCGAGGAATGCTCAGACCTCTACATTGGAGAGGCCAAACAGCCACTTCACAAGCGCATGGCACAACATAGAAGAGCCACCTCCACAGGACAAGACTCAGTAGTCCATCTGCATCTTAAGGATAAAGGACTCTTTCGAGGATGCCAATGTTCACATTTTGGACAGAGAGGACAGATGGTTTGAAAGAGGAGTGAAAGAAGCCATCTATGTCCACTGTGAGCGACCATCTTTGAACAGAGGCGGGGGTTTACGACACCAACTCTCTGCCATCTATAATCCAGTTTTGAGATCCCTTCCCAGACGCCTTAACGCCCACTCACATCCTGGGCCATCTGACCTCAGGAATTCGCATGATAAGGTGGGGCCAGGTTTCACAGTGAGCTCACCTGAAACTCTGGCTGATTGGGACCCACACCCAGTTTCACACCTTGGCTCAGGCGATTAGAGGATCATCAGGGGGTCCTTTTGTCCCTCTGTGGGGGGATACTCCCACTAGGTTTATATCTGGGACTCTCCACCATTTGACCTTAGAACTGAAGAAGCTTCTCGGATGAGAGGTGAAACGTCTTCAAGCAACTTAAAGAAGTCCAGACGCTTTTCTTTGCAAGCTCCTTTGACAACTTTTTGAAAAGAATTTTATTTTATGATTTAGTTGATTAATTTCAATGTGTCAGGAAAATGTATACATTAATATTTAATGAATTTATTGAATTAGTGAGGATAAAATGTATGTTTCCATACCTGCTTCTAAAACACTTGTGTGACGTGTGTAATGTTTTTTTTCATCTCTGAACTTTGCACCTGTGTAGCTTTCAGAGCCTCCTGCCTGCTGTTGTCCTGTTTTAGATTTTGCTTTTTATAACCTTCCTTTAACATGTGACGTGTTTCCAGGCGTCCGGAGATCACCATCCTGTCAGCCGAGCCGCTGACCTCTACTTCCTGGTTTCCTGGAGCTTCTGGAGGGTTCCCACCTCCCCCTCCACCTCCTGCACAGATCTGGGGACCCACGATCCCTCCGGCCATACAGGTAAAGTGTTTATTCAGGGGTGTTTTTGTATTAAATAAATGGCTTTATTAAGTTTCATAGTCCTACCTGTGGATTCAGTGCATGTTTGTGTCTTATATTTGCTGGTTTTCTCTCACTCAGCCGCCTCCTACCTACGAGGAGGTGATCAGGGAGAAGACACAGGAGCAGGTTCTCTCCACTTCTTCCTCTGCCTCAGCATCCCCCTCGCATCCTGTTTCCAGAGTAACCATCTCCACGCAGACTGATCCAGGATCTGACCCTGATCCTCCAGAACCACAAGGCAAGAGTTTTTTTTTTTTTGGGGGGGGGGGGGGTTGTAAAGCTGGGTGATGTCAATAATATATCAATAACACATCAGTACAGTCATGACTTAAACAGTGCCGCTGTTCCAGATCTGCAGTCGTGTTGCCCTGCCCACACCTTCCAGCTGCACCTTTGCTACTTACGAGCTATTTATTGTGGAGAATATTGAAGCACTAAAAATTATTTTGCATGAATTTCACCTGTAGCGAAAAACTAATCTGATTTCTACATCTCCATTGTTGGGCTGTGGGGGGTCAGACGTCAACACACTCATAGTAAATGTTTAAAGTCTGTTCATATTAGACATAAGCAAGCGTTGAAATAACTGATTATGGTTCATGATTTCCTGCATCATTGCGCTGCCCTCAGCACTTTTATTAGCTTTTGGTGTTTCAGTTTATATATTCTTCATGTGTTATTATCTCTTTCACAGCAAGTGTGTAATGTAAATGACACTGTGCGCCATTTACCTGGACCGCTGTTTAATGTTTATGCTGTTGGTGACTTTAATAGCATTTGTAAATAGTATTATCTGACAAATAATGTGGTTTGCTGTGTGGTGCAGATCATAAGAGGCTTGTACTTTAGTGACTTAACTTCTAGAATTTTATTAGTCTGTTACATTGCACCCATATATTTTATGGGTGGAGCTTTCTAACAAAGTTCACTAATTTTAGCTGAGGCGCTCCACCATTTCATAAAAAAAAAAAACCCTAAATAACAACAACAAAACTATATTGTGACAGCCAAAGTACCAAATTCAGGGGTTAATGTTACAGTAGTTACACTATGTGCATGTTTTAAATACAGTACGATACAATACAGTCTACCTGGGAACTAGTGAGCGGCGTGCTGCCTGTTATTTTACATTTCATAAAGTAACAGGATGTTATCTGTTTCGTCTGTATCAGCCAGCTGTATTGTCTGCCTTTAGCCTTATTTTATACGTAAGTAATCGAGTAAAAGTAACTTCTGTCTGTGTGTGCAGTAAGAAGAGCAGTGAAACCGCCTCGGCCGCCTTGCCGCCAGCCTCCTAAATCATCTCACGTTGATGACATCACCAGCACTGCCAGCCAATCAGCGCTTGCCCCCATTGGCAGTGACACGCACATTTCCACGCACACACAGTCCTGTGACCTCACTGATCTGGGTTCACCTTCAACCTCGAACTCTGGTGTTCAGACTGACCAGTGGGATCAGTGCTCTGCTACTGTGGATGTGCCTCCTCCTCGTACTTCTCCCACCACTTCCTTTGAAGTCCCATTGGAGCAACCCAGACCACGTCCTCGTTCGAAGCCTGGCCTTCGACCAATCAGCAGCGAGGTTAAAGTTCAGACTTTGGTGAAGCTGCGGGAGGACGGTTTGGCCACGTTAGCCAGTCGTGCAGCGAGTGACCCTGCTAACCAACAAGTCACTCAAGGGAAATATTCTCAGGAGTTACTCGAGGCCTTCAGTTCAGACGAGTGGGGCTTCCCCGATAACCGCGGCGACACCAGTGGGCTGAGCCAGTCAGAGAGTGAGGAAGGGGAGGACGAGGACGACTGGGAGGACATGGCAACACTGAAAGCTAGGATACAAGCCTTTGAGCAGCAGCAACAGCAGCAGGTGAGCAGTGAGAGCTGTGACGGTAATGACAAACAAAGCGGAACCACAAAGAGGCCCGAGCCTCGACCACGCCCTCGTTTCCAGGGGCAACAAGCCAAATCTGGCCCTCCCACGATTGCCCCCAAACCCAAAAACTTTTCACCTGGCCCTAAACCGTCCACCAAGGGATTCTGGGAAGATGGAGGTTTCACAGCAGCCACAGAGGACTCTACTGAAGCCCCCTCTTCTAAACCTCAAACAACGGCAGAACCATCACTGAAATCTGCTCCAGGCCTGGAGCCACAGCCCATTAAACCCACAGAGAAACCCACAACAACACCCAAACCCCAGTCCAGCACAGAAACCCTCTCCTCTGCTCCTGTCCCAGCCCCGCGGCCCCCTCCACCCAAGCTAACCCCCTGTCTCAGTGACCCTAAACCCCCACCCAGACCTCCAGTCACCCCCAGGGTCAGTGTGGGTGTTTCACACCCAGATAAGAGCACCACCGATGGACGCACTACCCCAACTCTAACCCCGAGGCCCTTGGTGGAAGTTGGTGGTGGATCACAGACAGAGACCCAGACTGGAAGTGAAGCGACGCAGAGCGCCACAAACCAAAGTGGTGAGTTTTCAACACAATTCACATTCTGCTGCCCCCTACAGGTGGCTCCAAGGAACTACTGCAGTTGTTATAAACAATATAAACAATTAATAATTGTTATTAATTAATAACTATTAATTCATAATTGTTACTTTGTTTCAATTTCTTTACCGAAGAGTGCTGTGGCAGAAAAATAATGACCTGCTGGTGCCTTAATATCAGCAGTTTTTCACATTTCACATGGCAGGCTTAGCATTTGTGGTAGTATCTAGAGATTAGTCCCATACTGTAGTGGTTTACACATTTGCCATAAAAGTCGAAAGATCCCTAGTTTGATTCCAGGTTGTGTCAGGAAACCTTCCAAGCAAACATGCAGAGCTGTCTGCTTCAGTGAGTGCTTGTGAATAAGGAAGCAGATGAAAGTAGAATTGTGCTATTAGCAAACAAAGGAGGTGCAGCCATGCTTACTTATAGGTTGTGATGATGATAATAATAATAACAATGATAATAATAATAATTGACTAATAATAGCACTAATCTGCAGTCTTGGTGAACTAGTCTGTTGCAAGCTCTGGTTGAAGTGACCACCTCACAGTCAGAGTAAACGATAAACATTTCTGTAGTCACAGACAGAGGATGAGTTTGGAGATGATATGGAGGATCACCACAGCAGCAACCTGGTGCTAAATAAATGACATGGTTATCGGTCACCAAACCTTCAAAATAAGAGCCAGAACCAAAATACTTACATGAGTGTTCTGACAAACTATATATTTGTGGAAAAACTATACTTGGCACAGAAATAAGTTAGGGGGACATAATGTCATAGCAAAATAAGTTCTTGGTAATCAGTAATTGATAAAGATCATGGTTGGAGCAGCATGAGTGCTTGATATGATTGTTATTGATGTATCTTGTCGTTGAATACAGCCACCAGCTACTGATAGTTGTGCCTCTGGCTGTTGGGACTGACCATGTGTCACTTGAGCTGTTTTACAGGTTTTTTTGGGGGGTTTTTTTTGCTCCAAAGGTTTTAAATTGCGCTGACCTACATTTCCTGTTTTTTGTTTTTTTTGGGGGTTTTTTTTCCACATATCTCAGCAGTAAACTAAACACAGAAACTTCGTCCTTTAAAAAAACAAAACAAAAACCTCTTTGTTTCTGCACATGTGCAGAAGTGCAGCTCAGCTCACAAATATTTACAAGAGGGAAGCGTGCTGCTTATCTACTAGATAACCCGATGGTGTAGCTGCTGCTGATAAGCATTGACTGAACTTGAGAGCTGCGCTGTGATAATCTGCTATAGCTGGATTTACTGATAGTAAATGGGAACATTTTCCTTTTAATGCTACTCACAGTTTTAAGCGTGATGACCCGAAGATAACAGGGTGCAAATATAAGCTAAGCAGCCGGAACTTCTTTATGCTTTTTCTGTTTCTCAGTCTTATACATTTAGGTCTGTTTAAGGACAGACCTAAATGTATAAGATAAAACCAAAGTTTTTACAGCTTTGCCACCAATTTGGATTTTATATTCATCAAAATGTAACTGAAATGCAATTTTAATTCAAGGGTTCTCACAAAAGCATCATTAACTGTTTAGAAATGGCCTTTATATACACGGTTCCCCCATTTTCATTAGCTTATTAGACAACAAACAGTTTTATGACCACATGAGTGCCTATTTGGTTAGATTTAGACTTTAAAATGTATTAGGCTACAGCCTGGACATAAAGTAAAATACTAATTTAAATTTCAGCATTTAAAACTAAAAAGTTTGCTTTAAAAAAGGTTATTGTTTTGGTTAAAATGCAACTCTTGCCAGCTGTTTTAACGCTCTATTTGTGTGGTTGCCACGGTGACACATCTTCTCTGAAGAGCCTGGACAAACTATGTGTTACAGGGTGGCAGCACCTGTAGACAGCTATCTATGTTTCCTGTAAACAGGAACGAAATGATCAGACAGGGAGTCGTGGCTTGTCGTTCCTGAATACTCCGCAATTATTGCTGTTTACAGCTGCACTGAAAAAGTACCTTTATGTCCATGAACAGGGATGAATCGATTTCTTTACTGTGAGGCCAGGCTGGCTCTAAGCAGTGGACCGTGATGATGTCATTTCAGGCACAGCAGCTCCACCTAACTCTTCTGTTTGCCAGTGATAGCCAATCAGAAAGAAGTTGGCTTAAAAGACATATGAGCTAAATTAGCTTGTTTGATATATTTAGATTAAAAAAAATGCCCAATTAATGCCCTATTGGGCATTGTGTGTGGCACTCCTCTGGTTTTGTGTATGCTGAAGCATTATCCGTTAAAAGAGAAGCCAGTCCTGTGCTAATGTTGACATTTGAAATACAATCCGCTGTTTACCCTGAAACCTCTGTCAGGGATTTATAGTGGCGTCAGTGTTTGTGGTGCCTCCTCACTGACTGCTGAATACATATTCATTGCGATCTCAGAATTCACAATGAGCAACCGTCTCCTCCTCCATGGACCAGTGAAGTCCTTTCCGTCTCGGCCTGAGTTTGCAGACAAATTAACTAACCTATTTTTAAATGACACCAATTGAACCTAATGTGCTGTCTACCAAGACACCGAAACAGCGGACATTCCCTAAACCAGCCCAGATGTTGACTTTGGAATCAGTGCTAATCGCACAAAACTCCAATATAAACCATTTACAGGATGTTTCCTCCTGCTTTGTAAAATGGTTTTACTGGTGAAATAAAGAATGCCTGGGACTTTCTGGGAGGACTGACTGGAGACATTTAATTACACTTCGTGAAATAGTCACAAATAACGATGTCAACCAAGATAACAGTGCTGTGGAAAACATGGTAACTGCTGTACCACAGCAGATCATCTGCCTCCATCTCACCCATTCCTACTAACCTCCTCTCCACACCAACCCTCTGCATGTCCTTCCTCACTAAATCCACAAACGTCTGGTCTTCCTCTTTTTCTCCTGCTTTGCAGCTTCTACATCCTTTGTCTAATATCCACCATCCTTCCTTCACACTATCATCTTGGAAACTTTCATTCTTATTGTTATCCTAGTGTCACAAATCACCCCTGACACTGATCTCCACCCACCCCACCCTGCCTGCACTTCTTCTTCACCTCTCTTGAGTACTGTCCTTGAGTTCTGTCTGCTGCTTTGGATGTTTGACCTCCAGGTATTTACATTCACCTACCTTGACTACTTCTGCTCCTTGCATGGTCTAAACATGAATCGGTTGATTTGAGACCGGCTTCATGAAAAATTGCGTTCATGAAAACAAAAATAAGATGAGCAGAAATTCTCCCTCATCAAGCTGCAAGCACTGCATGAAAGTTATAAATGTGTCTCAGCTTCAAGCAGTTTAGAATTAGATTTTTATTAAATCCCCATCGACAACTTTATTTTCAGGTTTATTTTCTGATTTATTTAATTAATTTTTTTGTCATTTCAGTGAAAGTTGGAAGTTCTCGTCCAGGCGTCCCAAACAAGCCAGCAGCACTGATGGCACCGCGCAGAGCAAGTGGTAAGACGTGTGTGTGTGTGTGTGTGTGTGTGTGTGTGGACACTGAGCAGAAGCACAATAGAGTGTTTGAGAGCTTAGAGACACAAATCTGTCCTGCTTAGAAATCTGCAAACTTGCAAAGAGATTTTCTGTGGTTTGTGTTTTTGCATGTGAGTGTGTGTCTGTGTGTGCTGAAGGGAGGGGGGAGGGAAGGAGGGAGGGTGATGCATTATGCAATCCAAACCTTGTGAAAGAAAAAGACTGCGATTGTGTAAGGAGAAACAAGACCCCACTGTTGTTGTGGTGGTGTGCTGTGGGTTTGATGCACCAGAATTGTGTGTGTGTGCTTAAGTGTGTATGATATTTTTTCCAGGGTGTTTATTGGCTGCAGCATGAAGTTGTGCAAACAATAGTCTTTCATTAAATATATTTATCCTTCTCTCAGCTAGTAGTCATGCGCTGTGAGCCTCAGATTGGTGAGTGCATATTGAGGGATATCGACGCCCTTATCAGTTCTGCTCAGACGTCTCGTCCTCGATGGCACGACAGTATTTTTTGGCACAGCGAAAAATGTTTACTATGATTAAAAAATGTAAACTTAAAAAACAAAAAACAATGTGAAACTGCTCGTGGTTTTCCTTTGGTCACCGTTTTGTCTCCACTACACTGAACACAGAGTACAAACAGTAGAAAAAGGGCTGGTTTGTGACTCAGGTGTGAACAAGCTCCACCGATGTGAGTCTGACGTCACTGTTTGGCAGCGAGCTGTCAGGAAAGAAAAAACACATGACAGCACTGGAAAAGGAAGCTAATCGGCTTGGAGGCATTCTGACTTATACAACCGTTTGGAAACTGTTCTTGACTCCGGTCCTTACTCAGGATGTTTGCTGCTGTGTTGCAATGAAGCAGTGTGATTCTTCTGTGTGTGTTACTTAAATTTAAATGAATTTGGTCATCATTACGCCTTCTGTGTATGCCATACATTAACTACATGACCATAGCTGTAGTGAATCTGTCCTACCTCAAGCATCATGTAGTTTGATTAAACTGCAGATTTCCTGGAGTTTTGGAACAATAACAGCACTTCTGGATTGCTGGAAAAACAAAAGCCAGCACATGTAAATAACTTATTTAGGAAGCAAATCGAATGCAGACTGGCTGGAGGGACTCAGATAATCAGAGCATGTCAGAGACTAGTCTGAGCTTGTCGTGGAAGGCATACAGCAGCAGAAGAGATGGGAAATTGAGGCTTGATCGCAAATGAAGGCCCGAATCACTCAGTATTAATATAATGTGCTAATAAAGAGTTGGTGACTTTATATGGCCCTCGCTGAGCCTGGTTCTGCTGGAGGTTTCTTCCTGTTAAAAGGGAGTTTTTCCTTCCCACTGTCGCCAAAGTGCTACTCATAGGGGGTCATATGATTGTTGGATTTTTCTCTGTATCTATGAAGTGCCTTGAGGCGACTTTTGTTGTGATTTGGCGCTATATAAATAAAATTGAATTGAATTGAATATGGAGGTCCAGCAACATTAAACTCACCACTTGGTAACCATCCCATAAACAGGTTTGGGAATTTATTTGGGAAGTTATTTTGAAGCACTGTGCAAATTAAATGTTAGTGCCTGTTTTTCCTCTAGAAGTTGTTAACCATATTTAGTTTGCCGTGTTTCTGTTGTGTCTTAGTTCAAGCACACATTATGCATTTTTTGCCAGCAGAGGGCAACAAAGGACATTTAAAGCCTTACTGATCAGTGATTTAGGTTTAAATAGAAATGCAATCTGAAGAAAAATGATTGCTGAAGCATCTCAACATAAACAAGTAAAGTTCAGATGATGTCTGTGTCAGCAAACATCATCATACCAGGAGCATCGCTCATGTCCAGAAAGAAGAGAGCTATGACAGGTGCTTGGTGTGAGTCTCTGTAAGTCTAGCTTTTGTTTTTTGTTGTTCGCACACTAAAATTTGGCTAAAACGTAAGTCATTCAAAAATAAAAAGATTCTTCTTAAACGTT
This sequence comes from Pundamilia nyererei, assembly GCF_000239375.1. NCBI lineage: Eukaryota > Metazoa > Chordata > Actinopteri > Cichliformes > Cichlidae > Pundamilia > Pundamilia nyererei. Next base: position 170,034 of record NW_005187839.1, read on the forward strand.
TAATCTTGACATTGTAGGAAAATTTTCAAGATTTTGTTCAAATTATTCTAAAAATTATTTTAATTTTTTTTTTTTTTTTTTGCGTGTAACGTTGGTTCACCTTTTCTTGGTCATTGGTGAGCTCTTCTTTTATGTAAGTATGTATGCATTTAATTAAAGCAAATTATGTTTGCTTTCTGCCTGCAGCCCCAAATCTGGCTCCCAAACCCTCTGGAGTCTCATCAACTCCTCTGGATCCAAACCCAGTCCCGGCCAAACCTGCAGCAGCCCCTAAAACTTCTGGACCAGCCCCAGCCCCAGCCAAACCCCCGAGCCCGGCTCCAGCTCCGGCCTTGAGGAAGGGGCCTGTGGTCCAGACCAAACCTGAGACTGCCAACACTACAAAACCAAACTCCTCAGACCCTCCTCTGCCGCCACGGTAAGAAAGAGAGCCAAGCTTTAGGAAAGATGGAAGTTTGCTGCAAAGCAATGAATTTCGAGGCTGTGGTGTCTCTGATCCATATGCTGTAAGGCTAATGCAGAGGACCGGGTTCAGGTCCACCACAATTTAAAAACAAAAAAAAAAAAGGCTGAAAATCCCAAAACATACTGAGAGTGGTTTCAGTTGAATTTTGACTAACCTCTGGTGCAGTACGGAGCAGCCCCTCTTCTTTCAGCTACATACAGCAGTCGACCCTCAGAGCCATACACATCAAGAACTCCACCTTATTCTACTTTATCACTGTAGATAATGCATACAGATAAACCAGCAGCATTTCACAGTGAATGCAAACAAATCAGTCCAGCGGGATTTGATCCAGAGATAAACAGACTGAGGATGAAGCATTTTTGTGTCTACATAGGTGATTACCTCTGAACCTGCAAAATGAGGTCCAGCAAAATTAAGAAAGTAAGGTAGTAGGTGTTAGAGGGGCTACAGCTGACTGCTGCTGTCTTCTCTTGAAGACACCTCCTGTTTATCTTTACCTGACTAATAATACTCTTTCTTTTACCTTCAGTCCATCCAGTGTGAAGCTCCTCCCCCTTCGTCCACCACCAATCAAATCTATCCCCGGGCGCCCGCCGCCTCCAGCCATCAACTCCACCTCCTCAGGTAGCCAGAATCCAACTCTGTCTAAAGTTAGTCCCGCCCCTTCCCTTTCAGCTGCTAGTCAGGTGACACCTTCACTGACCAGTTCCAGTCCTCCTACTTCAACAGCCAATCAAACACAGGCACAAAAGGCATCAAAGCGAGGACCACCTCTGCCTCCACGCCCTAAACCTGGACACCCTCTGTACAACAGCTATGTGGTAAACCTGCACGTGCACACACACACACAAAGATACAAGTTCTGATTACGTTTCTAATTCCACTTTATCTCTCAGAAGCAGGAAGTGCTGATCGTCCTGGATGACCCGAGTCCCTCGCCTTCGGAGCATCCTCCAGGCGAGAATCAGAATACCACCACCCCCCTAATCAACACATCACAGTGTCTGCTCGATCTGGACCCCAAGCCAGAGTCCGTCCCTAATCAGGACAACCAATCGAAACCTGCCCTGGAGGACCACAGCCTGTCAGGCTCAGAGGTACAGCTTCAGATTTTTTTTTATTTTTTTTTAGTTGATTATTCAAATCATTTTTGAAAAAGGATCAGAGGTCACCTGTCAGGAGTGGTGGGTTGGTCCAGACCAGACAGGTTTGTAGCTCTGGACTACAGAATCAGAATCAGAATCAGAATCAGAATGGGGTTTATTGCCAAATGTTGAGCAGGTTTACAACATTAGGAAATTGCTGCGGTGCTTCAGTGCAAACATGGTGTCATAAATAACACTTAAATAGACATGGAAAAAATAAAAGTAGGGATAAGAATTAAAAGTGCTACGTGGAAAGATATGTGCATGAGATATACATGAGATATATACATGAGAATAAGAATTAAAAGTGCTACGTGGAAAGATATGTGCATGAGATATACATGAGATATATACATGAGAGTAAGAATTAAGAGTGCTGCGTTGAAAGATATATACATGAGTGCAGGTGGTGATCAGTGCCAAACAT
>NW_005187839.1:173805-175876 GCF_000239375.1 Pundamilia nyererei
CTGTCTCCGCTTCTGAACGCCTTTCTCTTTTCCAGCCACAGCTTTTTGAGTTTAGGCCCAAACTGCAAAAAACTGCAAAAAATCATAAATTATAGGAAACTGGAACGGTACCAAAATAACATTTGGTCAATGAATAATTTACATTTGTATTGTCATCAGACCTTTTTATATTTGGTGCATTTAATTGAATATTATTTTAATTAATTTTGTTATTGATTTTTTATTTTGACTCACTGCAAAGGTTTTAAACGGTTTTTAAATGCATAAATATTAATGACGTTATGTTTTGTTTATCCTTTAGTCGATTCTTCCGGTGCAGCCTGCTGAGCTGAAGGAGCAACCAGACTCTCCTCCTGTCAGGTCAGACACACACACACACACACACACTCTCACTCTCTATGAGCCACATGTTCTAATCAGCCGGTTTTTCTGCAGCGGCCCTCAGTGCGTCGCTCTGTTGGACCACGAGGGAGAGGAAGAAGACGAGCTCACCTTTTCCCAGGGTGATGTCATTGGTCTCCTGGAGCTCATCGGGCAGGAATGGGGGCGGGGCCAAATCCACGGCCGAATTGGTAAATTCCCCTTGAACTTCACAGAGGTGGTGGAGCCCCTCCCAACGTCAGTGACTGAACTGGGGGAAACTGACAAACCGGGACTGACGGACACGGCAATGACAGAAAACTCCGGTGAGCTGAAGGCTGCATTATCATCATCTCTACATCTCTATGCGTCACTGCTGTGGACGACTGCTAACAAAAGTTTTTGGGGTTTTTTTTGTTTTGTAAATCCAAGGTTGCTTAGAGGTTTAAAAAGCTTTGAATGTCACCTTTGCTTTAAAAGAAGTTGTGAATCTTAGTGTCTGGTTTCTTAAAATGTTGGTAATTTCACACATTTTCTGGGTTTCCTTCTTCCGTCTGCATGACTCTGCAATGACCCTGTCATATGATGGCAAAATTAACACTTAAAGAGGTAAAACATTTCTATCACAGTCCTGGTAATTTGGACAAAACCTTGTTGATGAACACCAACATTTTATATCTGCAGTATGCATGCTTCTGAAGATCTGTTTGTGCTGGTTTTATCTTCACATTTTGGAGCAATTACATAAATAAATCAAAGTGATGGTGTAACACTGCTAACAAGCTACAACAGCTTCTCTGTTTGCACTGTTTAAGAAACAAAAAAGACGGTCATGCCTGTTCTCATGGGGAAGATAAACTCAAAGATAAAGTTGTTCTAAAAAACAGGTTTTAAATGACTGAACTAGAATATGCTGGAAGTAAACTTTTTTTTTTTCCATTTATGCACAACAATCAGTCTTCTCGCACCTCCTTGTGACCATTTTAAAACTGCAGGAGAAACAAGAGAGAAATGTTCTCTGCTTTGGACATGAATGTAATGATGCTCTTTCACGTATCATCTGCAGGAATAAAGACTTCACAGGGCTCAAACTCAGAGGTGAGTGAATTTTCATTTTCTATTGTTATTTTATTAAACAGCAATTAATGAGCATGTTTCTTATTAGAGCTGCACAATTAATTTAACGAACCTGATTGAGCAATATTGAAAAAGACAATCAAGCGGAGCCAAATAAATGTCTGACGTGTCTGCGCCTGCTGTTTGAAAATACTTTGGATTCAGGCCAATCGGAAGCAAAGAGTGCTGTAAAGTTGTGCCTGCACCGCAAAGACACACATCTAATCTATTCAGCGACCTGAAAACACAACACTAACCTAAAAATCAGTGCAAAAGTAATTTCCCAGCATTAGCTCAGATGCCCATCAAAGCGAGCCTGTTCATCACGTCTGTGAAACATCCAGCTCACTAAGATGGAGCATAATCACATTCAGCCAAAGAAAAGTGTCTAATAAACATGGTGGCAGAGCCTTTGGTGGATGTCCCAAATCTTTAGAATAACCTCCCTGATTAACATGTTTTCTTATGCATTTCTGTGCATGTTTGCTGATATAGTGATTATAAATGTTATAAGTAACAAAGGCTTCAGGTAAACAGTCAACACGATGGACAAACATGTTCTCCCCTCAGTTATTTTTCCATCCATCCATCCATC
>NW_005187839.1:195010-197004 GCF_000239375.1 Pundamilia nyererei
CAGTAAGGGCACACATAACTGAGACTGCGCCTTTTAGCACAGTGCGCCTTATGGTCGTGAAAATACGGTAATTGGTTTGTATCATTATGCTTTGGCGACAGAAACCACACACACACACACACACACACACTCTTGCCCTGCTGTGGCCACATTCTCAACTTGAAATGTAAAGAATGACAACTTTATTCCTGGATTCTGCCTGTTTGTTCCTCTCATATCCAAACATTTGCAAGTGTTCTGACCCGACACTCTGAAGTGATTGCTGCCAGCTCAGATTTCCTGAAACCTTCTAAACACACATGCATAAATTTTCACCTTTTTGCATGAGTTAATGGTGGAAATGTGTTTATGTAAATGAAAACCAAATATCAGGCTGAAGAAATTCATTCATGTTGCTAATTACTTTGGGACCTTCAATTCTTCCTGTGCCTCTAAAAACAAATGCAACTTTGACGGTTCGAGCCCCAGCTTGGACAGTCTCTGTCGTTGTGTCCTTGGGCAAGACACTTCACCTGTTGCCTACTGGTGGTGGTCAGAGGGCCCAGTGGCGCCAGTGTCCGGCAGCCTCACCTCTGTCAGTGCGCCCCAGAGCAGCTGTGGCTACAATGTAGCTTGCCATCACCAGTGTGTGAATGGGTGGATGACTGGATGTAGTGTAAAGCGCTTTGGCGTCCTTAGGGACTAAGTAAAGCGCTATACAAATACAGGCCATTTACCATTTACTATGTCCTTATGGTATAGTGAGGGTGCTGAAGCCAATCCCAGCTACCATAGGGAGAGGCAGGGTTCATCTTGGATAGGTCACTTCAGGTCAAACTCAGGACCTTGTTGCTGTGGGGCAACAGTACTAACCACTGTTCCACTGTGCTGCCCATGAGACATAATCACTGTTATTAAAATTTATTTATTTATTTTTAAAAATCACAGTTTTACATACCTATTCTGTGTAACTTTATCACAGGTTTCCGGATGGTCTCCATCAGTCTGAGCTGCTCTTCATCAGTCCAGACGATAATGCCTTCAGTCTCCTGCTTCAGTACAAGTTGCTCTCCCTCCTGAATGCTGCAGAGCTCCTCCTGTTCCTCTTTAATCTGTGGAGGCTCTGGGTCCTCCTGGTCCAGACTGGAGTTCCTCTCCTGGTTACAGACCTGCTGCTCATCCAGACCCTCCTCTTCCTCACAGTCATGTTGTTGTGGGAGGTCTTGAGGAACAAAAAAACACAAGAACAATAATCACTAATGTGTTGATAGAAAAACTAATTTTTAAAAGCATGAATCAAAACCTGAACAAATGGTGATCAGCCTGTCATATGACCCATTATGAGCCACACACTTTTAAAAACCCAATTCTTTGATCTCCGGGCTAAAGGAAGAACAACACTTTGTGTTTTAATGCTCAATCAACAATCTATTTAATCAATACAATTCTCTTCATTCCATACAGACTCTTTGAGCAATACGGACGGGAGATGTGCATGGGAGGGGTGCTGCAGATCTCGAAGTGTCTGACAGTCACACACTCTTATAGCCTCAACCCCCACCGAGTCATTGTTACGGCCTCCGGCCTCAGGTGGCCCCGCCTTCCTCTAGGTAAATCAATGTGTTCCAGGACTCGTGTGTGTGATTGGTTACTGGGAGACCCGTGCCAACCCTCTCTTATGCAGAATGAAGTGTACCAGACCACACGGACGATTGGCTGCCCCGGGATCCCGTGATGCTCCAAGAGGCAATCAGTGGCTGATCGTACCCACCTGTGGCTACAAAAGACTGGAGGTCCTTCACTCAGTGGCTGCTGCTTAGGACTGAACATGCAGTTTGCCCTTCGTGCCTCCCTCGTCGATCTTTGTTGAACTTGTTCATATTGCTGAACTTTGTCGAACCTTGGTGCATGCTTTAAACTTAGCCTGATTAGAGTTTTGAGCTGCTAGCTGGCTGTGAGTAGGATTTTGTGAAGCTGGCTTGCCTTAGTTAAAACCCTAGCTTTTATTTTGTGTG
>NW_005187839.1:198036-200668 GCF_000239375.1 Pundamilia nyererei
GCAAATTTTCAAATATATATCGTGATAAATATTTTTGGCCATATCGCCCTGCTCTACTCGTGACTGTTCTTTCTTTATGTAATAATTGTCTGCCCAGTGGTCTGTTGCACAGCCCTGTCGGTTTTCTGTTTAAAGTTTGTAAATAAAACCTTTTGCTTTACTCAGTTTTGTGTTGGGGGGCTCGTGTATGTTACTCCCTCCCTGACGCCTAGCAGAGGGGGTCGTAACAGTCATAAAACCTAAGCATTCACATTCTTTCTCTACAAGGTATCATGAAACAGTGTAATATTCCATTCCTGTTTTTTTCTCAAAATAAATAATCAATTAATTTTATTACATGTACATGGGGATGTTCACAGCTCAGCCTCCAACATCAAAATCTGCTGGGGCAGTCCCAACAGCACAGATATTATCAACAACCTTTGTCTCTCAAAACTATGTGCCTGCTAATGCCTCTATCTCCTGCCTCCCTATCTCGTGTCCTTGCTGCCCACTTCTTCACACACTATGTTCTCCTGGCTTTGGCTTACCAACACCTTATCCCACCAAAGGCAGCTTGCCGTCGCCTCTGCTTCTCACCTACACCTCTGACCTATTCTCCCAATTCTGTGTGTGTGCTCTATGTGTGAATGTTTAGTAGCTTGACCTATGACCTACTTAAATAAATAATTAATATAATGCTTTACTATGGTTAATACAACTAAATCCCTAATACTACAATAATCTATTCTCACAACACACACACACACACAACAGCTCAGGGAAATAGTTGTGCACACTCATAGCTACACGCTAACATGTTAGCATTGAAGCTCCTCACTGTGAGCAAAGACACAAAGTTCACCAAAGTAAACTGCAGGGTGACACCATGAAAACATCAGTGTGTGAAATCCTTCTTTAAATGAAGCTTCACTTCAACTTCAGAGAAGTCTGTTAACAACTTGTTAAATGTGTTTTCTGCTGACATCTAACTAGATCTTTACTGCACAGCCTCAGTGTTTACAGAGGATCGCACACACCTGATGTACTCAACACTGGAATATGTTAGAGAAAAAAAAAGTTTAATAAATAAATCAATTAAAATGTTTTAAAACCTAACCTATCAGTGACCATGGACCTGCACCAGTCCAACATAGTCCATCACTGGACACTGACCCACAGCACTGATAAATACCCAGTTTAACATCTTCTAGTAAAGTCAGTCACACTGAAGAATCTGAGCTTGAACAGCACAGAGTTAAAAACACGTCCATACCTATGATGTGTGAGTTTCTGTCGGGTTTCCGGCTGATATCCAGCAGTCTGTGCTGACGGTTGATCTCCTCCTCATACTGGACGATGGTTCTTTGAACCTCTGAGAAGATTTCTTCACAAACAGCAGTTAGTCTCTCCTTGATGAACTTTCTCAGATACTGAGCTGAACTCATCGCTGCTTCAACTGGGGCTGAGCGGATCGATACAAGCATCGATGAAGCGATCCAGACGTTGGTATCAGATCCACACTGATGTGACGGGATCAATACTTCAGTTTGTGTCTCTCCTCCAAGTTCAGTTCGCTTCATCAACAGCAGCCATGTCTGCACACACACCGCTCCTCTACCACAGTAGTGCTGTCCTCCTCCGCTCTTCTTCGGGGCCTGATGGCGTTTGACAAATCAGCTTACAGGTGCATTAATCCCGCCTACTGGACTGGAGTGTGGACAGGAGAATAGCAGGAAAAACAAGGATAATTATATTCTTTCATCAATTTTATAATTCGATAGAACAATCATCCATTTACTTGTAGATTTCTGAGTTTAATGAGGAGTCTCTCTTTCCATAACATGTTGTATGGCTGTATTAAAGAAAACTGCTATCATCATTTCCTTATTTGTTTGAGCTTTCCTGATTTCTGATTCCAAATATAACAAACTATCCATCGTCCCTCTTTCTTCATGAAACCCACTCTGATCCCCAGAGAAGAGACTGTTAGTATCTAAAAATCAGCTTCATCTGTTTTCATTCTCTCCCCAAAAATACGATGGGTTTTTAACTAGTTTACTATTGTCTTTAAAATGCACACTGGATTCATTCAACACGTTTATGAGAACGCATCAATTTACTAGACGATTTAATTACACACTAATCAATATTTATAACAAATAATATATTTATGAGCACAATATCATTTTTAAATAATCTCAAAACATTTCTGACTGTGTGTCTAAATGAAATAAAGTCCAAGATAAGTCAAAAGCTGTGTCCCAATTCATAGGCCGCATCCTTTGGAGGCCGATTATGCCACAGCCAGGTGACAAAGGCTGTCCTTGTTCAAAGGCTGCTCCCAATGCAGCCCACAAATGCATCCTCTTTTTTCATGGATTTCAAGGATGGGTTGGGTTCTTTGGTGGCTCAACCTATCCCAGGATTCATAGCCTGGCGATGGTTGTGGATAATTTTCAAAAAAATGGTGAACAGCTCAAATGGGACAGCCAAAGAGTAAACTTTTAAAATTAAGTACTAACTTTTATGTCACTTCTTTTGTTTTGATGGTTCACTTGTTAAGCTAAAAGAAAGGTGCTTTATTCATCTATCTGTCCTGCACTCTCTCTCTGTTTCTTTCTCTCTGATTGTGTAATAAAAGTATGAACAT
>NW_005187839.1:202182-203998 GCF_000239375.1 Pundamilia nyererei
TTTTAGATGCATCCCTACTCCAACACAGCTGAATCAAATGGTGTGATTACCTCTTCAGCATGCCATCAAGTTTGGCAAAGGCCTGATAACAAGCCATTCAGTTGATTCAGGTGTGTCAGAAGAAGGATGCGTCTAAAAGCTGCAGGACGGTAGCTCTCGAGGACTGGGATTGGGCACCCCTGGTCTAAAACATCAGTTCTGCCTTCTGGGGTACCTCAAGGATCTGTTTTAGGTCCGATTCAGTTTTTGCTTTATATATATTCACTCTAGGCCAAATTATCAGATGTTACAATATTATTTTGTATCATCTTTATGCTGATGGTATTCGGTTATACTGTTCTTTCAAAGCTTCTGAGCTTTATAAATTGTCTTGTTTAAATAACTGTCTGTCAGAAATCAAACAATCGTTAAATGACTATTTCCTCCAGTTAAATACAGATAAAACAGAAACTTTAATTATTGCTCCTGATTACATGTTTTCGGAAATATCATTTGAAATATCATTTTTTCAGCATATCAGTTGTTTATATCTTTCAGTTCAATCGAGCCACAGAAACCTGGGTGTCATATTTGACAGTTCAAAGTCACTTGAGAAACACTCCAAACTACTGTTTCTGAACTGTTTATATCATCTAAAAAACATTTATAAACTCAAACTACTGTTGTCAAAGGCAGAATTTGAGTGATTATTCATGCTTTTATTTCTTCTCATTCGGATTGCTGTAATAGTCTTTAACAAATCAGCTTTGGATTGCTTTCAGTCTGTACAGAATGCTGCAGCAAGACTTTTAACTGGCACAAACAAGAGGTCACATATTACTCGAGTTTTGGTTTCTCTTCATTGGCTGCCAGTGCATTTTAGGGTTCATTTTAAAAAAAATTTGTAGTAACTTTTAGAGCTCTACACGGTGAAGTTCCCCAGTATATCTCTGACTTGTTGAAACTAGGGGTGGGTTTTGATTACCGATTTATCGATAGATTCTAGCTTGGATAAAGTGATATCGATTCATTAAAATCCTGAATCATACTATATCACTGTTGTGAGGTGGCGACGAGGCAAAGCAAACGTAGCCGATGTTTTACCTGATGGGTACAATGTTGCTGCTGCTCCTGCTGCTGATAGGGCTGGAGGGCAGGGCTGTGTTGATCTGAGACTGTAGACATTAAAAAGTCAATAGAAGAGATGGTAGCTGATTAAACAAGTGTCATGAGATAATAACAAAATGCAAAGATTGGTGACAGCGCTTGGAACCATAAGGCAACAAAAAACTGTGAGAAATAATTTAAGCTCTGCCTGTGGTTCACTCTTTGCTTCTCTTCTTCCTTCCATCCCATCATTTCATATATCACTCTCCACTTGCTATGTGAGAACAAGGCACAACTTGCTATTGCAATAAACTATAATCTAATTATCCACACCTAACAACTCTTGCACTTAATCTATAATAAAATGATGACAAAATGATGGTTATAATCATTTTCATACATTTACTGCAAATGTGCTCATTTCAGTTGGCACTCGGTCTTCTGAAGGTCATAAGCTTCGTTCAGCATGATTGTCAGGACTGATGACTGAAGGAAATGACTTGCAGAGGGGTCTCTACAGACGTATTGCAGAGGGCGTTTATCTTGCTGAACCACATCCCTACAAACACTCATCAGAGATCCGTTTCTCAGTATTATAGCACTCTTCATCTCCCTACAGGCGTATTTATCGCTGTTGTAGCTGAATCTTCCTTAGATAGATAGTTAGTTTTTGTTAATTTATGTTGTAATTTATGTTAGGTCAGTCTGTCTTGTCTCTGCTAGCCAGCTA
>NW_005187839.1:205810-217497 GCF_000239375.1 Pundamilia nyererei
CGATTTTATGATCACTTTAAATCCGTCCTCGTGTCTCGTTGTCACGGTTACACTGCGCTCACTGTCCGTTTCCTCCACATTACAGGTTTACTTTCACTCTGCTGGTTGTTGCTCTGCTTTTACGCTTTGTTGTTTGTCTTATTATGTTTTCCTTGTTTCACCGCTTCTCTCTCACCATCTACTTCTGTTCTCATTTCACTTCCTGAGACGTCACTTCCCTCTGCTGTCCATTCACAGCCCGTTTGGTCAATTCAGTCGCCCCTCCCCCCGACACTCCTGCTCTGCTGGTTGCCACAGCAGAGCACGTGACTGAGCAGATGCCTTTGTTTGTTTGTTTTTAGCAGATGAGGTGACTGAATATGATTCATTTACATATTTGTTGTCGTTTTAATCCGTAGCTCCGATTTTCTAAATGAAGCCAAGTATTTTTCTCCTCTCTGTGTCAGTGGGACACAGTAACTCTTATCTCTGAGTGAGTGCAGCACAGCACATAGCAGCAGAGACAGGATAACAAACTGTGTGACAGGCTGTTCATTGTTCCTACTTTATTAGAGATTTACATGATGAATTCGTAGGAACTAATTACAAGGTCAAAGATAAACAGACATAAATCACATGTGTTTATGTGTGAACAAACAGACATGTGTTAAACATATAAACATGCATTAAAGCCATTAAAGTGTCTTACAGTCCCTGTTAACACATGCCTACTGACACACAGTAATGTGTGTTTGAATACAACCTGAAACCTTTTATTGTTCTGATTTAACAGCAGATTTCTCCACATGCAGGGCAGAGAAATTGCTGCATCTGTCACACAAAAAGTGGAAAATATATTTGTTTGACATTTTAATCATAATAACAAAAAAATAAAAAATGTTGGTAGATCCACTTTTTAGGAAGATGAGGTGATGAAGAAGAGAGTATTGAGTGGAAAAAGGCCAGTGAGTTCATGTAAATGCTGCTTCTGCTGTAAGAAACAGACCTAAAAGTGAACAAATGCTCCATGATTCTCATTTCTACCCACCATCTTGAACACTGACTATAAATGTGTTCACTTCATTATTGTGTGATTTGGTTTCTTCACGTGTCTCCTTCAGTGCAAATAAAGGACTGTTAGAGTGTGTGCTGTGTGTTTTTCTGAAGCATGACAATCCTTTCCAACAAGTATTTCCAGCTGTTTGTCTCCACTCTGCACTTTAGTCTTTCTTCCTGTCATGTCTGTGTTTGTCCACCAGGTGTCTCCCTCAGCTCATTTCCTCCAAATCAGAAGCATCAGATTTGTGGAGACGCTGTACCTCCCAGCAGGGCTGGACTGGGACAAAAAATTGGCCCGGGCATTTTGACTAGCGACCGGCCCACCAGGTATTATAAGATAAGATAAGATAAGATAAGATACCTTTATTAGTCCCACAAGGGGAAATTTCATGTTAAGGCTGCCGACCTATTGCACACAATGGCGGCGCCATCTTACCCTCCGACCATACATACATTAAACAAAAACATTACATGGGGAGGACAGGTCAGAGAGGTATAACAATGGAAAAATGCACCACATGAGGAAAGATAAGGAGAAAAAAATAATCAGTTTGAGAACAGAAAAAAATACCTCTGCACATAGCACATGAAAAAAACATATCTTGCAGCTCCACCCAGCCATCAGTGCCAGGTAGCAGGGGCAAGCTCAGTTTTGTGCACCTGCCTCCTATCATTTAATGTGCAGCTGGAAATCAGTTGCTACAATTCCATGCTCTGCTCCTCCACCATTGCCGTTTATCTCTTCAAGGCATAAGAATCCAGCTGTGATGTTTTCTATCCCTCCTTCTGCAAAGTGCAGAAGCAAAGTTTGCCAAGTTGTTTCTTTATCCCTCATTCACAAAGGCAGGTTTTTCTACCAACAAGTTGCCAGTTTCTTTGCATCTATCATTGCAAAAAGGAGCAGCTAACCCTTCCAGCAATGGGATGCCATGAATCTATCATTCATAAATGCAGGATCAAGCTTTCTACCACAGAGTTGCCACTTTCTCTGCATCTATCATTGCAAAAAGCAGCAGTGAACCCTTCTGCTTCCAGGATGTCAGTTCTCTGCCATCTACATATTGTTTGCAGGAAAAAAAAGAAAAAAAAAGAAAAAGAACATGGGCACCAGATAGTGAGTTCATTGCTCTACTATCCTTCATTTGCAACATGCTGCAGCAAACGTCCTGACACTGGGATGCCAGTTTATCATTCGCAAAATGCAGAAACAAGTTTTTCTGCCACTGGGATGTGAGTTTCTCTGCATCTAGCCTTCATATGCTAAGCAGCAGTGATTCCTTTTGGCACTAAGATTCCAGGTTATCTGTCTCTATCCCTGCTTGTCAAATGCAGCAGAAAGCTTTTTGCATCAGGATGCCAGGTTCTCTATATTCTAAGCTTCCTTCACAAAATAAAGCAGCTCACTTTTCGAACACTGGATTGGCAGCCTCGGCTATCTATCATTTGCAAAAACAACAACAACAAAAACTATTATCAGCTTCAGGTTGCCAGTTTGTTGCTCTGCTATCCTTGGTTTGCAACTTGCAGTAGTAAAATTTTCTGGCACCAGGATGCCAGTTTTCCTTCCTACTATCCTTCTTTCACAAATGTAGCAGCAAGCTTTCCCCACTGGGATGCCAGTTTCCCTGATTCTACCCACCTTCATAAAATATAACAGTGCATATTCCTGGCACCGTGTTGCCAGTCTTCTTCCCCATATCGTTCATTTGCAAACACAGCAGTAAACATTCCTTACACCGGAATGCCAGTTTCTCAGTTTTGTCCCTTCCTCCGCAAATGCAGTAACAAACCCTTTTGGTACAGGGGTGGCATTTTCTCCGCCATCTATCCTTCCTTCGCAGTGCACCAGCGAACCATCGTGGCAACAGGATTCCAGGTTCTCTATCCTCGATTGCTCTTTTTTAAGACATTTTAAGCGCATAATTCCTCAAGGCGTCCCTTCACTTCTCATATGGTTTTTCTAAAGATTTGTAATGTGCTGAATATGAATACGCATATTCAGCACGTTACGGCAGACTGGATGACATGCTCATGCTTTTCAGAATACTTTTATTCACACTTTTGTTTGCTGTTCACTCCAGACCGGCTGCAGCTTCTCAGCTCAGCTACACACATCACCAACAAGAACAACGACAGACAAAAAGCAGAGCGTTTTATGCCGGTGAGGTGTGATTGTAGATGACATACAGGTGATTCCATCTCCCCTGCAGCAGCACCGCAGACCACACCCCGCCACAGGTATAATTTAAACTCACATGATTATCAACCATAAGAACAAATTCAGATTTATATTGTATAAGGCAGTGGCTCTCAGACTTCTTCATTCCCCACGTGGCAGGACGAAATATTTTCACACCCCATCTAAACAATGACAGAAAAGCCTAGCTGCAACTTTATTCAGACAATAAACTCATTCACAATGAATCCTTCAGTATTTTTTGTTTTAACTTTCATTACTAGACTGCTTCATTAGTCTCCACCACTTCTTCAAAAAAGCAACAAATAAAGCAGAATGTGAACATTGCCAAACATGGAAAAATAAAGTTCAGTCTTATAAAAAAACAACAACCCAGAAACCTGTGAACAGAGATGAAAAATATCGAACTTAGTGAGAGTTTAATACTATTCACTCTTAGTGGCTGCAGTGAGCCTGTTTTTGACTCTGGAGCCTGTGGAAGTATTGAACTGCTTTTGTGAAAAATGAGTGTTGTCACATTACCGTTCAGTTTGTAGGTTACAACAGAAAATGATACATATACTGTCCTCATGTTATCGGACAGGATTATTTCAATAAACAAAAGGACATTTTGACTGATTATTATTTTTATTCTTCTGTTCAGAGCTAAAACCTCCAACATTTCAGGAGTAGTTAGTCATTATAAGAGGTGTTCGTAGACTAAAAATCAAGAGTGTGTGATACTGTTTGTCTATGGTGCGCCTGCTGCCTGCGGCACAGGGAGGAGAGGGCGGGGCAGGATTCTCTGGCTGGCGCAGCATCTAATAACCAACTCAAAAAATAAAACAAAATAAAAACAAACCAACAAACACGAAAACACCAGACATTATGATACAGACTTATAATTTGCACCGACGTTTTATGGAAATTCTATACACGAAAAGTGAGCGCGAGAGCCCTCGGTGCGCCTGCTCGCTGCTGAAGTCAAAGTAAACTTTATTGTCATCTCCGCTGCATGCAGTACACTATTGAGAGAGACGAGACGACGAGGCTCCAGTTACAGCAGTGCAAGTAAACAAACAATAAATATAAGAAGAGTAAGAAAATAAATATACACTTTAGGACTCGGGGTAAAGGGATCAATAACAATTTAAAATTTATAATTTACAGTTTGATGATTTAAAGTCTCACACACAACCCGTCAAAAGGGGAGGGAGACATGCTGCTTCCAAATAGAGCACATTTCATTCATAATGATGTAAATCCAAGTCCATTATGTAATCATGATTTGAATCCTGGGTTGTGCGAAATCCCAGAAATAAACCGTAGACAAAGCGAATCTGTGAAATAAGGTGTAGGTCTGTTAGGTTATGATTCTTGGGTTGGGGGATGGGTGTTCATACGGGAGTGCAAAATTAAAACCAAGATGGACAAGAAAAGTTCAAAGCCATCAGATCCTTAGTTTAGAAAAGGAAGTGTTTAGTGGGAGTATTTGCCCAGGGCACCAAACAGGCTAGGATCACCACTGCATCCAGGAATAGACATGTCTTGGTGCCTCCATCTCTCATGACTGGATATTAACGTTGACCATGAAACAGCATTTCAAAAGAGCAAATATCTCATTTATTATCTCTAATATCACGGTGGTTAGCACTGTTGCCACACAGCAAGAAGGTCCTGAGTTCAATTCCAACATCAGGCCGAGGTCTTTCTGTGTGGAGTTTGCATGTTCTCCCCGTGTTTGCGTGGGTTCTCCGGCTTCCTCCCACCGTCCAAAGACATGCAGCTTGTGGGGATAGGTTAATTGGAAAATCCAAATTGCCATTAGGTGTGAATGTGAGTGTGAATGGTTGTCTGTCCCTGTGTGTTGGCCCTGCGACAGACTGGCGACCTGTCCAGGGTGTACCCCGCCTCTCGCCCTATGACAGCTGGGATAGGCTCCAGCGCCCCCCGCGACCCTGAAAAGGATAAGCGGAAGCGGATGGATGGATGAATAAACTGTCAAAACATTGGAACGTGCTCAGAGGTTAGCTGCTGTACGCTGTACAGACACACTGACCCTATTGTAAGGTCACTGAGAAGATGCAATGCAATACATCAACAACTGTACAGTGTTCGAATCTCTAATCAGCGATGGTGGAGAAATTCTAAAAGAACAACTTAGAATAAATAAAGCAGTAAAAAGTCACTCGTCAGTTTATTAATACTATTCTGAAAAAGTACTTAAATGCTCGATTTCACTGAAAGTAAATTAAGAACATTTAAAATTATAATTGATTCTATAGCAAAATGGATCATCTAAAGCAATCATCATTGTTTCATTTACTCCTTGATCTTGTTACAGGTTTTCTTTGTATTTATATTTTACAACCATGTTTCACTTTAAAACACGTTGTTAAAAGAAAGAGAAATATGTGTGCAGCCACATTTTTGTTTATGTTAAATAAACATTATTGGTCATTTTACCAACTGATGTTGCCTTTTGAAACAAGATAACTATAACTGACAACATTAATTTGAATGCAATCAGTAAATACAGTTAAGACTGAATATGTGATCCGATAGAATACCAGAGTCAGATAAACATTATTGAAGCGGGACACCAGAGAATAAAAGCAACAAACAAGTACAAAACTAGAAAATATATACTTAAAAAAACATACTTGAATTCACTCAAATTTTGTCATGCCTTGTACGTATTATACACTTGTAGGAAAATAACTTGTCAAGCAAAAACATTTTTGCTGAAAGATCAATGTGAAGATGGAGCCTCCAATCACAACATCCGCAGGTGAAATATTAATATGAAAACATAAAAGTAGAGCTTGTTTTCAGAATTACTTAATTCTGGTAAAACTCTCAATTACATAAAAAAGAATTTACTTGACAGGTCTGGAAAATGAAACCATGGCAAAGTGTCTTAAATCTGCATTTTCTTTAACAAATAATGAATTAGACCAACTGTTAAATTGACATGCAGTTGTTTGCACTAAAGGAAAACACCACTATCATCTCATGCGGCTACCACATCGGCGCCAGCTGCAATGCTGGAGCTGAACAACAACAATCAGAGCTCTGCTACACCCTTAAGTAAAGTGGCATCAGCGGCAGCTGGTGACAGCTGATGATGAGCAGCAGGTGTAGCAGCCTCCAATGCAGAACCCTTCCAGGATCGTGAACGAGCAAACACACACACACAGGGGGAGACAGAGGAAAAAGGGAGAGCGACCAATGACAATATGGAAAATAACATGGAAAACAAATATATTAATAAGGACCTCCCGGGCAGGACGATCCGAGAGGATTGCCAGCCCGAGTTAAGAACAAAACCCATAAGTGCTGGGTCCCTGGACCAAGGCCTGGACCCTGGGTCCTTAAATCAATGACATTAAACACATTGCTTATTAGTTTAGCTTGAGACTTTCCCATTTCACACTTATTCAAGAACAGCTTTCTGAACTTATATTTTATTAAATTTTTCTACTCAAATTTTTTGAAAATATGAACTGTACTGAATTTGAAGGTTTTTAGCTCTGGTGCTGTCTACTCTCTAGTTTTTTCCCACTTCAAGGCTTCGGGTGAACCCGTTGTGAGAACTTGCCCCACTGTATCATGTGACTTACTGAGATCACATGAGCCAAGAGTGGGTGTTAAAACGTCTGGGAAGGGATCTCAAAACTGGATTATAGATGGCAGACAGTTGGTGTCATAAACCACCGCCTTTGTTCAAAGATGGTTGTTCACAGTGGATAGAGATGGCTTCTTTCACTCTTCTTTTAAACCATTTGTCTTTATCAGAAATGCGAACATTGGCATCCTCGAAAGAGTGACCTTTGACCTTTAGATGCAGATGTACATCTGAGTCTTATCCTGTCGAGGTGGCTCTTCCCTGTTGTGCCATGTGTTTATGCAGTGGCTGTTTGGTCTTTCCAATGTAGAGAACAAAGCATTCCTCGCTACACTGTACACGCAGCTCCTGTCTGTGTCATTGTTCAACAAATCAAGATACAGTGATAATCAAATTGGCCAGCAGGTGTCACTGTGGAGATATAACAAATTACTTACTTATTTAATCAATATAATTCCAGCACAAATGCCTCAAACATTTCAGTGTTTCATGAAGCTTCACTTTGCCCATGAGTACGAGAAGCAGAGGAGGAAAGGGACAGTAGCACACAAAGACAGAGGCAGCGATGTGTCCTTCTGGAGTACAGATCGATACAGAAATATCAATTCCTCTTATACCAGATAGCTATGTTCTACAATCGTTTCTATATATTAAAATATCAATATTTTAGTAAACTGAGGTAAATTTGTGGTTTATGATTAACAGGAACACAGTGTAAAGTAACTACATTGTTGCTATTGTTGGGATCATCTAAATGATTGGTAGGAACTACTTCTGTCACAGTGATATGTAATTCATCATCGCTCACATGTGCTCAGTCACTCGATTTACAATAATAGCTGATTATAGTCATGTGTGGATCTATTTCAGCTCCACAAACAGCCAAGATGCAGTTTGTAACACATGTGACAAGACCACAATCCTTATCAAACACAAACAAAAGTAAATCATAACACAGAAGCGTCTTCAAATTAGCCTGTAGGGGGAGGTGAACAGTCACTGTGTTGTTCTTTACTCCCCTATTCAGAGGTGCAACATTTCTGCTGGGATGTATGTGATGTGGGACAGGAAGGAGAAAACTCAAGGTGTACTTTAGGGAAGAGCTCAAACACAGCTTGCCTGCTCTCTGAGGTGTAGACGACTTGCTACTAGAGCTCATGCCAACAATCAGAGCTATGCCAAATGTCAAATCTTCCTGTTCCGGTGGCACCACAGGGTCAGTTGTTCATGCCAGTTCATGGTCAGCAAAAAGTAATCCCCAATACCAACATATGCAGCCAGCCAGCCCTTCTTCTATAGCCCTGCCCATTGACGAAGAAGACACGTGCAACATGATCATGATAACTGTGTACACTGTTACAGGTGTGGTAGCAGAGCACTATTGGGCATGAGTGAGAGGAGGATAGACAGCTCGGGTAAAACTTGTTTATTTATTACGTGTATTTTGTGTTATTTCGGTCATTAAATATTCTGGCATGGTTGCTGAACAATCGCTGTGTTGTTCTTAACTTAAGTTATACTCAACACAGACGAGCACTATCCAGGTACAGAGGGACAAAATGTGGTGCTGTTGGCGACGTGAATTTTGGAAAGTGACTTATGTGTAGTCTTAGGGTTTTTTTTATTGAGTACCATGTGTTCAAATTTACACTGACTAATATGGTTATGAAATAAGTGATGAAATAAATACATGCTACACTAAATAGCTGTATGAGTTTAGCCTGGACTAAAATGTGCGTCCTTGAAATCACCTCACATGAATTTAGTTGTCCGAGATTTAGTCAGCTAAGGTTGCATATAGCATTTAAACTGGATTAAATAGGCCAGGTATCATAAAAATGTACAGCATACCTGTAGTAAAACAGTCACTGCAGGCTTTAAAAAATACAAATACAGCTCAAAAATATATCATACATAAGATAATAGCTTATATGTAGAAAATGTTTCTCAGCTGTATTATCATTATAATCAGTCACATTTGCTTTTGATTGTTAAATTAATATTTCAAAATGTTGGCATTGGCTTTTCAGGTTCTTTATTTCTTGCATGAGAATTCTTCACATTTAAACAATAAGAACAAGTAGTCTGATGTCTTGCATTCATTATGAAGGTATACTTTTAAATACACTACGTTTTGTTTTTAGTTTCAGAACACATTAGGTTTTTGCACAAAGTATCAGATCAGTAACACCGACATTACCTTGAATTTTACTTGGTATCACTTCAGAAAAGACATCAGTGGTATCACACGTCACTTTTAGAGGCTTCAGAGTGTGTGTTGAGTAATCCAGGAAGATTTTTGTGAAGGTTGGTGAAACCTGCATTCAGCTGAGACTGAAGAAGTCACTTGGATGAGTGACGAAACGTTTCTCCCACTGAAAATGCCCGAAGGAACGACAATCAACCTTTTGAGACTATTCAAGGGTCTTTTTGAGATTGAACCAGCAAGAAAGAGATTTTCCCGTTTTGATTTTGATCTGATTTCTCCCAATACCCACATAGTAATAATAACTACAGAAATACCAATAAACAACACAGCACATCACATGTTCTTACATCTTTCTTATAATTTCTGTTGTGTTCAAAAGAGCTTGGATTCAACAACATCGCCTCATCTATGCTAAGACATTACAGAGACCTGCAAAAAAACAAGGAGACCAACCAAGGTGGACCAAGCTCAGGTAAGTCACAGGATGTGATGATAAGACAGTATACAAACATAAGATTAGATAGTACATTTCTGTTAAACAACATTATTTATATTTATTTTCTAATTAGTTGGACATAAATTATCTGACATTAAGGAGTGGGACTACAGTTTTTCGTGGCCCTTCTTACCCCTTTTCACCTCAAATTAGTGGAAGGGGATCTGCCTGGCATGGGAGACACAGGTAGCGCCGAATGAGGTCATCCCAAAATCACGTCCTCAGTTCATCTTCATGCCATCTGCCCTTATTTACTAGAAATGCTGTCAACATTGATTTAAAATGTAAGGGACTCTCTCAGTTATTGATTTTTTTTTAAACGGTGTGTGTGCAGACCGAGGTGTGGGTCGTAGCTGTTTTTCATTTGTTTTTTCTCTCTTCTCCAGCTCAGCCAATCACAGGCCAGCAGCCTGTGGCTAAAGGAATGGCCAAAGCTCTGTTTGACTTCACAGCAGAAAGCGAGGATGAGCTCACACTGAAGGTGTGTGAGGAGCCATAAGTATTTGGACACAAACACACTATAGTCTTGCCTCTGTACACTTTCAAAGTGCTGATTTTATACATAATCCCCTCTTCACTGGCATTAATACCTCTGTAGACTTCATGTTGACAGTTCCAGTAATCTGACGAGTTTCTCCTTGGATAATGAGAGAACAGGACTCACCTGGTCATGAAACTATCAGTTAACTATTCACGTATTTTTAAGCCTCAGAAAATTGGCTTAAAAAAAGAAAAAGTATAAAAACAGTTGTTAATCCAGTGTTTTTGTTAAACGCCTTAAATTAAGGCTGAAAGACTGCACTTCAATCACATCTTGACTGGTTGATTTCAAATCCACTCTGGTGGTGTACACAAGAAAAACTACAGAAAACAATATATCACTGACAAATCCTTACAGATATAAATAAAATACCCTGTCAGATTTCCTGTGTTTACTTTTAGGTGTTGATTTTTTTGGGTGGGTTAATAACATATCTGCTCTCTTTCTTTGTGTTTCTGTGCAGGCCGGTGATATAATCACACAGGTGGAGCCTGTGGATGAACAGCTGATGTGGGTAAACAAAGAATGAAACTGTTGTTTGTTGCCGCTCTATAAAACAGGTTGGAGGTTTTGAACTGGAAACCTCCGACCTGTCGATGCTACAGGGAGTGCTGGTGCTCCCACGGACACGCACATGAATCTGATCCAGTGTTGTTGAGAAAAACTGAAACTTTTAAAGGAATACAATCAACTCAGGGTATGCTGGAGGTTTGATAACTTATTTGAAGTGTCTGTGGTCATGATATCTGCGCACTGGATGATTAAGAGGTGGATTTTCCTCTCAGGGTCCATCGGTGGATCTAGCCCGTATAATAAATAAATATGTAACCCAATAAGTATAAAATCCAGAAAGCTACACAACATGGGGCAGTTCATTTACAAACACAAGTCTAACTTAAGTTCCACTGCTTTTTGTAAGAAAAAAAAAATCAGATTGTTACAAGCTTAATTTACATAAAATGTCAGAAATCTGCCATGAAAAAAAAAATTAAACCAAATTTTTCATGATTTGTCAGATTAACCTTCTGAGGTCCAAAATATGATTGGCCATTTTTGACTTCTTTTGATTTTACATTTGTATTTCACCTTTAAATTGTTTCATTTTATTTTTCCCCTTGCCTTGTTTGGTATCATTCTTTTCAGCTCAACCTCAGTGGTCTGAATTTAGTTGTTTTTTGTCCAATTCAATTCAATTTTATTTATATAGCGCCAAATCACAACAATAGTCACCTCAAGGCACTTTATATTGTACAGTAGATCCTACAATAATAGAAACAGATAAAACCCCAATAACCATATGACCCCCTATGAGCAAGCATTTTGGCGACAGTGGGAAGGAAGAACTCCCTTTTAACAGGAAGAAACTTCCGGCAGAACCAGGCTCGGGGGGGCGGGAGACAGGATAAAGACATGCTGTGGAAGAGAGACAGAGATTAATAACAGATATGATTCAATGCAGAGAGGTCAGTTAACACATAGTGAGTGAGAAAGGTGACTGGAAAGGATGCATCATGGGAATCCCCGGCAGCCTACGTCTATTGCAGCATAACTAAGGGAGGATTCAGGGTCACCTGGTCCAGCCCTAACTATATGCTTTAG
>NW_005187839.1:227121-228165 GCF_000239375.1 Pundamilia nyererei
TCACTAATGTCTCACATATGAAAACTCGCTCTCTCTCTCTTTCTTTCACTCGCCCGCTTTCCGTCGCGGGTGTCACTCCTAAAAACTTCCTTTTTTCCCTAAACAACAAGTGTCACATGTTGCCATATCATTTTTTGATTGGCTGACATGGTAAACTCTAACACCAATAGGGAAGGGGTGTTTTTTCTTTTTCTTTTTTCACTCGCAAGTGGAGAGTGTTTGCTAGCGCTGTCCTTAGAAAACGCAGTTTTTACCGTTCTTCCTGCTGTAAACACCACTGTTTTGTTCAGAAAAAAACATTGCGTGTATTTTTTATCATAACATTGGTTTTACCTGGCCAATCGAGACAATTCAAAAACTGGTATATAGTTTGAAGTTCGCATTTTCGACCCAATGGAGACTGAGTCGCTGTATCTTGTAACTGTGTCATCTTAAATTGGTCATGTGATTTTGACACGCCGGTGCATCCGTCGGCCCCAGAGGGTTAAGGCAAAAAAAGGGTGGGACTAACAAGCTGTACTGGGGACTTCCCTCTTCAAGCATGAAACTTGGTATTTTATACTTTTGCTTCCTGACAAGAATAAACACAATTCTTGACTGTTGTTCAATTTTGTTGATTTTTATTTTGATAAAAACTCACTTGAGCAAAGGATTAAAACTATTAAATAGAACGGGAGCATACCGAACTTTAACCATCAAGAAATGTGAGATCAGTTTTTCTGATACAATTAATAGAATAATGTAATAAACTGAACAAACAACACAGAGTTCTTTACTGCTCTGGAAAAAAATAGTGACTTGAATATGGATCATCTTTTCACTCAGGTGTTCACCAATGACTCACAGCTGTCTCACATTCTCTAAATATGAACATTTTAACCAGGATGAATTCTCATGTGCTTCTTTAATTGCGTCCTCTGGACAAAACTTTTCCCACAGGTGCTACAACAATATGGTTTCTCACCTGTGTGAATTCTTGTGTGTTTTTTGATAGCTGATAAGTCAGTAAATCTTTTCCCACACGTGCCACAAGAATATGGTTTC
>NW_005187839.1:230884-231892 GCF_000239375.1 Pundamilia nyererei
ATGTTTCTCCCAAGTAGTTATGTGTTTCAAACCAGATTATTATAGTGTTTTTCAGAAACTGATTCTCAGTTTGTTTATTTAGTGTCTTCCTGGTAGCCAAAAAGTAGCACATTAAATTTGGAAGTTTTGATTTAGTATTGATTTGTTTAAGTTGGTGCAAAACAGGATCACATCATCAGCATATAGGGCAATACGATGGTCAATATTGCCTACTTTAATTCCTGATGTTTTTATGAATTGAATTGACAATGCAAGAGGCTCAACTGCCAACTCAACTGCCAAGGTGAACAAGAGAGGTGACAAGGGGGACCCTTGTCTAGTTCCGCGGTGTAGTCTGAATGGTGTGGAAAAATGACTGTTAGTTAAAATCTCTGCTTGAGGATTGGAGTATATCAATTGAATCCATTTAAAAAATGTGTTTCCAATACCAAACTTTTTCAGAACTTCAAATACAAACGGCCATTCCATCCTGTTAAAGGCTTTTTCAGCATCCCCTGAAATTAAAGCATTGTCTCTGCCATTTTTTTTCATAAATGATATTCATGACCCTCCAAATATTGTGAGAAACTTAGATGTTTCACATCTTTCATTCTGCTGGATTTTATGCATGCATTTACCTTTTTGCATGAGTTAATGGCAAAAATGTGTTCATGTAAATGAAAACAGAAAATCAGGCTAAAGAGATTCATTCATGCTGCTTATTACAGTTGGACCTTCAATTCTTCTTGTGCCTCTAAAAATAAATGCAACCTTGAGCTGTGGTTATTCTCTTCCATTTGTTCTTATTAGGGTATGGGGTGCTGGAGCCAATCCCAGCTACCATAGGGAGAGGCAGGGTTGACCCTGGAAAGGTCAACACTCTGTCGCAGGGGCAACACAGAAAGACAGACAACTATTCGCACTGACATTCATACCTATGGGAAATTTAGAGTCACCAACTAACCTAACCCAGCTGTGTGCATGTCTCTGGAGAGTGAACAAGGGGAGAACATACAAACTCCACACAGA
>NW_005187839.1:233453-237050 GCF_000239375.1 Pundamilia nyererei
ACTTACTTAGCGAGGTACGAAGAACGGGGCCCTGGTGGAGTCAAACCCAGGACCTTGTTGTTGGGAGCCAACAGTGCTAACCACTGTTCCACTGTGATGCCTGTGAGTCATATTCAATGTTATAAAGACATCACAGTTTTACATACCTATTCTGTGTAGCTTTATCTCAGGTTTCCAGATAGTCTCCATCTGTCTGAGCTGCTCTTCATCAGTCCAGACGATAATGCCTTCAGCCTCCTGCTTCAGTCCAAGCTGCTCTCCCTCCTGACTGCTGCAGAGCTCCTCCTGTTCCTCTTTAATCTGTGGAGGCTGGTCCTCCTGGTCCAGACTGGAGTTCCTCTCCTGGTTACAGACCTGCTGCTCATCGAGACCCTCCTCTTCCTCACAGTCATGTTGTCGTGGGAAGTCTCGAGGAACAAAGAAACAGAAGAAGAATAATGACTTATGTGTTGATACATAAACTCAAACTATTTTATAAAGCATGAATCAAAACCTGAATAAATGCCGATCAGCCTGTCATATGACCAATTATGAGCCACACACACACAGAGGGAAATAGTTGTGCACACTAACAGCAAAACGCTAACATGTTAGCATTGAAGCTCCTCACTCCACACAGAAAGACACAAAGTTTCCCAAACTAAACTGCAGGGTGACACCATGAAAACATCAGTGTCTGAAATCCTTCTTTAAATGAAGCTTCACTTCAACTTCAGAGAAGTCTGTTAACAACTTGTTAAATGTGTTTTCTGCTGACATCTAACTAGATCTTTACTGCACAGTCTCAGTGTTTACAGAGGATCCAACACACGCCTGATGTACTCGACACTGGAATATGTTAGAGAAAAAAAAGTTTAATAAATAAATCAATTAAAATGTTTTAAAACCTAACCTATCAGTGACCATGGACCTGCACCAGTCCAACATAGTCCATCACTGGACACCGACCCACAGCACTGATAAATACCCAGTTTAACATCTTCTAGTAAAGTCAGTCACACTGAAGAATCTGAGCTTGAACAGCACAGAGTTAAAAACACGTCCATACCTTTGATGTGTGAGTTTCTGTCGGGTTTCCGGCTGATATCCAGCAGTCTGTGCTGACGGTTGATCTCCTCCTCATACTGGACGATGGTTTTTTGAACCTCTGAGAAGATTTCTTCACAAACAGCAGTTAGTCTCTCCTTGATGAACTCTCTCAGATACTGAGCTGAACTCATCGCTGCTTCAACTGGGGCTGAGCGGATCGATACAAGCATCGATGAAGCGATACAGGTATTGCTATCAGATCCACACTGATGTGATGGGATCAATACTTCAGTTTGTGTCTCTCCTCCAAGTTCAGTTCGCTTCATCAACAGCAGCCATGTCTGCACACACACCGCTCCTCTACCACAGTAGTGCTGTCCTCCTCCGTTCTTCTTCGGGGCCTGATGGCGTTTGACAAATCAGCTTACAGGTGCATTAATCCCGCCTATTGGACTGGAGTGTGGACAGGAGAATAGCAGGAAAAACAAGGATAATTATATTCTTTCATCAATTTTATAATTCAATAGTATAATTTGCCATTTACTGCTAAAATTGTCATTTGTGCTGCTTCTGTTTTAAAGATATTAATGAAAATGTAAAGGTCAAAAGATCAACCAGTCCCTCCACATTACACAAATCAAACTAAATTGATGTCAAACATTTGTGCTACGTTTTGTGCTGCAACATATTTTGTTTGTGCTGCTATCATTTAAAATATATTAATAAAATAAGGTCTTGATGCGTGCTTAATGATCAAGGTAAGTAAATCTCAAAAGGTTGATTCTGTTCATCAGACAGCTGGGCCAGTATATCGCTGACCTGTTGAAACCTCATGCTTCATCCCGAGCACATAGTTCTTCAGGGCAGAAGTTACTGTTGCCCCCACGTACTAGGTTCAAAACCTGTGGGGATCAGGCTTTTCAGGCACCAAGGCTGTGGGACTCTCTATCGTTGTCGTTACGCTGCCAAGACTCCACTACAAACGAACTTATATTCAGTAAAGGGACTAGATGTTGTAGTCCTTGATAATGCTTCTGATTGAATTTAATCTAATTGTGAAGCACTTTGTGATTTTTATCTGTGAAAAGTGATATATAAATACATTTTATTTAATTACTTGTATTTTATGTGGCAGCATGTTTTAGAGTCGGATGTCTTTATCTTGCTGAACCACATCCCTACAAACACTCATCAGAGATCCGTTTCTCAGTATTTTAGCACTCTTCATCTCCCTACAGGCGTATTTATCGCTGTTGTAGCTGAATCTGGTTCCACTCACCGAACGACGACCGTCTGGAGACGATTTTATGATCACTTTAAATCCGTCCTCGTGTCTCGTTGTCACGGTTACACTGCGCTCACTGTCCGTTTCCTCCACATTACAGGTTTACTTTCACTCTGCTTGTTGTTCTCCTTTTCCGCTTTGTTTTCTGTTTGTTTGTCTTATTGTGTTTATCTTATTTCACCGCTACATCGCTCACCATCCACTTCTATTCTCATTTCACTTCCTGAGACGTCACTTCCCTCTGCAGTCTGCTGTCCATTCACAGCCCGTTAGGTCAACTTAGAGCCCCTCCCCCCTACACTGCTGACTGAGCAGACACCTTTGTTTGTTTGTTTGTTTTTTTGGTTTACAAAACTTATAGAGACAGTGTAAAGAGGCCCGTACAACAAATCTGCGACATGTTGAAAGACACTTGCTTAACCTTATTATTGATACAATATTTATCACAGGTCCTCCATCATTCTGCTGCTGTATGTCATTAAATTTTTCTTTCAGTCTCTCTGCTCATTTTGCTCCAGGTTCATTTGTGTGTAATCATTTTCTCACATATGAATTCAGATCAGACTCACTGAGCTCAACATGAACTTCCTGCGAGCAGAAACTAAAATTAGCGCAAAAACAGCAGGAATATTTGAAACATGGTGGATGTGTTGCAGACGAGTAGGAAGCAGAAATATCTGCCTAAATTTTATTGGAGTTTTATTATTTGTATTTTAAACCATAATGTTTGCTGATATCATGCCCCTATTGTTTGCTCTCATCAATGTTCTGTTTTTAACTGCTTTTCACTTCTGGTCCAAGTATTCTTCAACTAAACATCAGAAACCTTTATTCTAAACTAGTTTTTTTTTTAAAGCATCAGATACAGAGTAACTATCTACCATGATTTTAATGAATCTTCTGGCAACAGATTTTAGATTTTATTTGTTCTCCTCCAAAGTCTGGATTGTAAAACTGAAAAGCCTAAGAGGAAAATTCCTGCCAAAAAATTCTTCTGAAATTCAAACAAAGCAGTTCAAGTAGTTATCAAGTAGAAACCTTTCATCTAAAAATGGCTTTAAATGATTTTACTCTAAATACAATAACTGGTTGTTAGTAGCACGATTACATAATCATAAAAATGCCCTTAAATGTAAGTACAGTTTGAATCAGTGAAATATTATTTTCACACATCAATGGACCACTGAACTTCTCAGCTTCTAAAATGTAAAGCCTCATTTAGAAACTACACAAGTACAGTGGGGCAAAAAAGTATTTAGTCAGCCACCGATTGTGCAAGTTCC
>NW_005187839.1:238650-239980 GCF_000239375.1 Pundamilia nyererei
GGGGCCTGTGGAAGCGCAGACCCAACACATGGACACACAGGTAAAAGGGTCTACATTACTTTTGTCATTCTTTGGAAACGGCCTCTATAGAGTTAAAATTTAAAATTTACTCCTGGTTTTCTCACCCCCTCTAGGTGTAACATATATTCGGCCTTAACACTATTTTTGGGCAATTTACATAACATAGAAATCCTGCAAACTATTACTAAAGTCCCTCTCATTACTCTTCATTACTTTTATGCTCACATTTAACCTGCGTCTAACGAGCTTTTAGTCTCCTAAACAGCACATTTTCTGGAACTGTGGTTCTCTGTGCTCTGTGCTTCTTTTTGGGGTCCCCCTTTCTCTGGTTGGTTCCATTCGGTCTGGGGCTTCCTGGATTCTCGCCAACCCCTGTGGTCGCTGCGGTCCCGAAATCTCCTGTAAAGGATAAACAAAACACCTTTCCCTGCTACGCCTCCATAACCTATTATTTCCATCAGTTGTTCTCTTAATTCTTCAAACTTGGTCAACCTATCATGTTCAGGACTCTAATCAAAAGGATTAGCCTAATTATGCGTGTAAGCGTGTTGGCATTTACCCATCGGCACTCTAGGTCATCCCGAAAATATATCATTTCAGTCAGTCACGCTGAATGAAGTTTTTGACCTTCATGACCGAGTGACAACTCCTATGAGCACGATTGCAATGTGCGTATACATATATAATCTTCCATTTTATTTATTTAGGTAAACGGCACTTTTAACAACCTTTGACGCCCTCTGTTGCTCTGCAAGTGCAAAGTTTCCAAGCAAACTGTGTCTTAACTTCCTGTTATCTGTCTCTGCAAGCATTTTTACATTGACCTTTTACTACACACTGTCACCTTTCACAATAGATCATCTCTTCATGTAAGAAAATCATTATAACCGCTTATTCTACTTAAAGATCAAAGAGAAAACAAACATTTTCAATCCTAACATCTTCCCTCCTTTCACCAAAGCCTATGTTTTATTCAAGTTTCCCCTTAAGTTTGGTATTCAGCTTCTTATGAACACCGGCATTTTAACTTCTAAACAAGATTCAGTTTATTTTAATCCTTTGGCTTAAACATGAAAGTAACAATTTCTGCCTAAGTTTTACCGTATCTAAATTATCAAATGCCCAGAAAGTCATAAAATGGTCATAAAGCCCCTTATTTCAAATTAAACCCAAAGTCCTCCCTTCTTGATACATTTTATGTGTCAAATAAGCTAGAGACCAGCTACTGAAACTGAAAATGCTTCACCACATCTTAGGAAATTAAAAGAAAAAGGTTAGTCATATTATTTCTCTAAAAACCCTCAGCAAT
>NW_005187839.1:241745-242613 GCF_000239375.1 Pundamilia nyererei
ATCAGGAGATTAACTGTCCTTTAAGCTTCTTCTCAGGATAAGGACAGAATGAAAGGTGAAGCTGTCAAATTTTAAGCCAAAGCCTGGCCTGTTTTCATCCCAATTCTGTTAATCTATCATTTTGCTGCTGTACTCATGTTTTCAAGTTGAGAAGAGTCCACCTGTATTGACACACTGAAACATTTAATTAATATAATTTTCATTACTGTTTTAATACATTCAATCCCTAATTCCTCTGTTTTCATGTTGCAACGTCACAAGCTCACAAGCTATATTCAGACTTGCTGGTTCACTTCCTGCTTCACTTCCTGCCAGACACACACTCCCACAGCCACACACACACTCTTCACTGGATTTTCATCTGTTTCTGCAGCCTAATCGAACTCTTATTTTGTATTTACAGTCTACAAACCCTCTGTAACTCTGCTAAGTGTTGATATAAAAAGAATGCACCCTCAGTACACGCACACACACACTTAAATATACTAAGCTCTTTGCATCTGCAAGCATTCACATCAGCATCAGCAGAGCTCTTTCAGACCTCAGATCACCACACAGATCACCACACAGATCACCATTCTTTAGCTCAGTTTTGTAGCATCATTCACACAATACTTTCATCAGCATTTTTCCACACTTCCCTGAACTTCCTTAAAAGATATTAGTCTTACACACACACACCACACCCTGTTCTCTCAAAACAATGTGCACCTTTAATCATTCATCCAAATAACAATTTTACACTTCATTTATACATTCACACATTTATATATATATAACAAAAACTGCCACTGACTGCCAAGATAAATTATTTCCATTACCATATCACATCTTCACTTCATCTTCAAAACCTTAGTACTGGTACACC